>NW_026136701.1:3139079-3211579 GCF_905237075.1 Dicentrarchus labrax
GAATTGTTTAGAATTTAGGGCATGAGGTTAGAAAGTGCAGCTCTGTCTCTACCTGTCCTCTGTCACACTGGGAGCAGAGTCTCTCCTCTTCTGGTAGCCAGTTCTGTCTGTGACGACCTTTTTCTATGGCCAGGCTGTGTTCACTCAGTCTGTACATTGTCAACATTTTTCTTAATTTAGGACATTTTATTGTGGTCAGTGTGAATTGACTGACAAAATCTCTGCAGGAGATTAAGGTGCTGCTGCAAACCTTCTTTAGTAGGTGAAAGCAACACTAAGTCATCTGCATATAGCAGACCTCTGATCTCTGTGTCGTTCAGGGTGAGGCCAGGTGCCGTGGAACGCTCTAGTTGGTTCGCTAATTCATTGATATATAGATTGAAGAGAACTGGACTGAGATTGCATCCCTGCCTCACTCCCCGGCCCTGGGAGAAGAACGCTGTTTGTTTGTGTCCAGTCTTTACAGCACATTCACTTTTTGTATACATGTTCTTAATCAGATCATATGTTTTTCCTCCAATGCCACTTTCAAGTAGCCTATAGAAAAGGCCCTCGTGCCAGATGGAATCAAAGGCTTTTTTGAAGTCAACGAAACATGCATATACCTTTCTTTCCTTAATTTTTAATTCTTGATCAATTAAAGTCTGGAGGGTCAATATATGGTCAGTTGTGCGGCAATTTGGCAAGAAGCCAATTTGACATTTATGCAAAATATTGTGGTCATCAAGAAAGTTGACAAGTCGTTTATTAATGATGTTGCAGAATATTTTTCCCAGGTTACTGGAGACACATATTCCTCTGCAGTTATTTGGATCATATTTATTTCCGGATTTATGAATTGGGGTTATTAAACCTTTGTTCCAGATGTCTGTAAAAGCTCCAGTTGACAGAATAGTATTGAACAGTTTTAGTATAGCCAATCTGATTTTATGGTCTGAGTATTTGATCATTTCGTTGAGGATTCCATCAATACCACAAGCCTTTTTTCCTTTCAGGGACTGGATGACTTCTGTTAATTCTTGTTCTGTTACTGGGTAATCTAGAGGGTTTTGGTTGTTTTTTTATCACCGCCTCCAGAGTTTTCCATTTCATGAAAATCTTGTACTGATCATCATTTTTTGTAATATTACTGTATAATTCACTAAAGTGATTAATCCAAGTATTTCCATCTTGGATCGCCAATTCATCCTGTTGGGTTTTGTTTTCGGTGGTTCCATTTCTCCCAGAACTGCTTGGATTCAAGAGATTCCTCAATTTCATAGAGCTGGTTCTTGCTGTGTTGTTCTTTCTGTGTTGTTCTTGCTTTGTTTTTAGGGTGTACTTGTATTGTTTCAGAGTGGCCTCATATTAACAGCGTATGTTGTGGTTATCTGGGTCTCTATGCTTTTCATTTGATAATTTCCTTAAAGTTTTCCTTAGGTTTTTGCATTCAGTGTCAAACCATTTGTTATTGTTCATTTGTTGAGATTTTGGTTTGGAGGCTTTCAAATTAGACAATAGAGCCAAATGATGAAAAATTGAATTGATTTTGTCCACAGCAGAATTTACACCATAATTATTATGGGGAAATGTTTCAGTTAGAAAAAACTGAGTTAAATCATATATGTTTTGATTTTCCAGTGCCTTTTGGTACGCCCCCATGCTGTCAGGGGTCCATCTGTATGAGTATGTCCTGTTAAACAGTTGACAGGCACTAGGGGCTCCAGAGTTAGACTGGGCCCTTCTCAGATAGATTGTGATTTTGCTGTGGTCTGAGAGGGGTGTATGGGGGCTGACTGTGAAAGCTCTGAGAGACATTGGATCTAGATCTGTAATGAAATAATCTACCGTACTACTGCCAAGAGCTGAGCTGTAAGTGTAGCGACCCACAGAGTCCCCTCGTAGCCTGCCGTTGACAATGTACAGACCCAGTGTATGGCAGAGCTGTAAAAGCTGCATACCGCTTGTATTAGTAAGCTTGGCAAAGCCCTTTCTAGTAGGACATTCAGGGAGGGGGAAGCAGGTGCTTCCAGGTAAGTGTTTGTCTCCCTGGGTGTTCATAGGCTGCGTTTCATTAGTCGTTCAACACTAATGAAACGCAGCCATAGTGTCAGCTCCTTCCCCTGTTCGAGCGTTCAAGTCCCCCCAGAGTAATACATTTCCCATGGTTTTATAATGGTTAATTTCCTCCTCAAGAATAGAGAAAATATCTGGGTTGTAGTAGGGGGATTCTGAAGCAGGTATATAGATGGCATACATGTAGACATGTTGCTCAGCACAAATAATATTTTCAACCATATATAAGATTCTTCTTTTTTAATAACTGTGATGGACTGGCTCAGTTCTGATTTACACCAAATATAATCATGCCTCCTGAATCTCTGCCTTGGGTAATTGTGGGATGTTTTGTTGATGGTATAATAATCTCTGGAAACATCTTCTCTGCACCATGTCTCCTGTAAAACTATGATGTCATAGAGTTTTTTAACTCTCTATTAAAATCTGAATTTCTGCTCTTTAAACCAAAAGCTGATGATCTCAGACCTTGAATGTTCCAACATGTTATTGTAAACGATTTCATCTCTAAGTGTGATCTGTTCAAAAATTAGACAAACAGCTTAAAAGAAAAATAATAAAAATAAATAAATAATAATAATAATGATAAACTTGATGTTAAAATATAATAATAACATTTTTAAAAAAGTGTAAAAAGAGGTAAATTAATAAAATATTAAACTTTGAGTGACATTTTAGAGTGTATCATGTGTGAAATACTGTTAAGAATTGTCCTTATATTACTATTCATTTAAAATGATATACAACATGTTAAACTATTAATTATTGTGGTGTCTCTGCTCTTCCACCATGTAGCTACATGAGGTGAGAGCAGAGCAGGTTTAGCATGTGTAATATTTCTATGAGTTCACCAGAGGGGGTGGGGCTGTGGTTCCTCTCACCGCTGCAGCATAGTTCAGCCCAATAGGCTACCCATTCACTGTCTTTCAATGTCAGTCGGTGAGTCGCAGCCACTCGTTCAACGGCCCCATCCAAGCTGGTTTGAGGTCTGGCTAGGAGGACCAGGTGGAGGGACATTTGTGATGGACATGGAATCATAGATAAGTCTGGGGTCCTGTAGCAGACACCTCTCCAGTAGCTGCTGGCACTGTTACAAAGACATCCATTTTTGCAAAATTGCTGCCATATAATCAAATATATTTGTCAATTTCCATTTTTAGGAGCTCCCAATGATGACCAAATAAGTTCTGTTTACAGAAATGCTCTCAAAGAGTCTTGATGAAACATCATTTAGGACTTTTCATTTCATTTAGGAGAAGAAATACTTGATCTGATATTTGATCTGATATGTAAGCTAGCCTACATTATTTTCTCCTTCAAACTTCTACTTAAATTCAAGACATTTAAAGACACATTAGGTGGAGATGTTCTTGTTAAAATGGCCTGAAATCCTTTGTCAGGTGACATGTTATCACCATTTAATGGTGTCCACTCAGTTTCAATTTAACTGTCTTTATTGGGATGACATTTTAAATCAAACATGTTGCCAAAGCAGAGGTTTGAAAATGGTAAGGCTGCTGGGAAGGGGGCTGCTGGTCTTGTTGACTCTCAGCCTGGGATTTGTGTTGGTGTTGTGTTTTTGATCTAGATTCAGTGTCATGTTTGTATGTCTTTATGGTAATAAATCCCATGAATTTGGTTGTTTTAAATGTGTCTTATGTCATACTAAGTCATTAATCAGTTTATTTGTATTATACACATATTCATTAATTAAATGCTTTATTGTTTTTGGTACACTTCTGGTCCTCCGTATATAAGAAATTGTTTTTTTATGTTAATTGTTGTTAATGTTGACGTTATTTATCAAGAAGTTTAACGTTTATTATTATTATTATTATTATTATTATTATATGCACAGGGCTTATGTCAATCATCATCCTTAAGAATGTACCTGTATTACATTCTGTCACAGTGAGATGGCCTGTCTATTTACCCTGAGGGCTTTCAGGTGCACCAGTCTAGTTGTACAATTGTTGTGTCACATACCTTCCTTACAGAATACAGCTGGTTGTTTTAAGAACATTCCTTTATTGAAACTCTCTTGTAGTCCAATGCTTATTGTACGATATTTATCTTATCGTAAACAGTGGAATTCACTATTTGATGGCTCTTCATCTACAGTCTGAATTTAATTTTAATGGTAAAATCCTTGAATTCTTGAACGTTTTTTCAGTTCAATGAAAAAAAAAAACTTCAATCCTTTTTCATTTCAGCTGGACTTTCATCTGGGTTATGTGGTTGGTTAGGGTCAGTGGTGGAGTGTTGCTTACCCCATAGGGCCGCCTAAGGTTGGGGTGAAACAGCAGGTCTGGAGAGTTGAAGAAAACAACCTGGCCTGGGAGAAGAGAACAGGGGCTGGAGAACAGAGAGCAATGTGAAGGGCTGTGGATGAAAGAGTGATTGACATTGGTTTTGTTTCTAAGTTCATTGTGCCATAAAAAGATCAGCACTATTAAATGATCTGGCATGGGTTCAGTCTCTTTTGGTGCAGGTTACAACACATACAGTAGTTGGGCTCAACATACACATCTTCCTGATATCACAGTTATCAAAACAACTGATAAAGTATCCTTTTTCATCAGTAAAGTGACCAGAAAAGTTCTTAAATATTGGGAATGAGAAGGGTTTTTCAAGATTTAAAAGCATTCCATTTTTTTAATACAGAAACAACCCTTTGTTTTTCTCTCAATATAATTTCATAACAACAGTGTATGTGTAGAATAATATTGAGATCTTGAGGTGTTGTTTTCATGTCCTGTTCTTTCTTTTAATGTCAGCAGGTTCAGTATGGAGGACTCCAGGTGTCACAGAGATAGTAATTAAGCATTTCATTCATTAATAATTAAATATACAATACAAATATGCATTACTAAATGTGTCTTCCTGGAAAAAGAACCATAATAGAAATAATCTTTATCTGTCATCCTTGACATTTTCAGTGAGCATGTTCTCCTCTCGCCCCCAGCTTCATACACCCCTGACCACATGCATTCATGGTGTAAGGACTGTATGGTGCAGAAAGAAATTACAAACACTTGACATCATGTACAGCTGATTTAGTACCGCACAATCATTTGTAAATGTTGACAAATCCAAAATCATAACAGGTAGCAGTCTGCGTAGCATGTTTTATCCTGGAAACACATTGCAGTGCAATGTTTAACATTAATTACTAAACTAGATGGCAATGAACAAGGTGAGATACATTAGAATTATTACTATAAGAGCATCAGTCTGATTGGTTATAATCATATAAGCAGTTTCACCAAATACATTTCTTTATTTAGATAAAGTATTTAATAATCACCACCTGTGATCTATATTCACCTTCACCCAGCCCGTTTGCAGGTTGCGCTTGTGAACATACATGGACCAAATCAGAAGGTGTGCATGGAGACGCCCATACAGTCTGTGCGCCACCTTGCACTTGGCATTAAGGGTGCAAAACTTTAAACTGAGGGTGCAATGCATGTTTTTGGCACCCTCATAGAAGCAGGCTTTAACCTCAAATGTCTATAACTACATATAGTAATAGTAATTAAATAAACAAAGAAAATCCAGAAAAAAATCCACTGCGTCACTCCAGCTTGAATGGGCATGGCTCGACTGTCTTGAAACAAAATCTGTTACACTTTCTAAATAAGGGTTAGGTTTTTTTCCCAGATTATTCCCAGAGTGTGTTTACATGCGCTCTAATATCCTGGTTACATTTTGCACATGTAAACGTCATGTGCTGGTTTCATAAACCTGGAATTGCTACTTGGAGTACGCCAGCTGAAACCAGGATACTGTGGCATGCAAACGTCTTATCCAGGTTTCTGAACATACTTTGTTGGTGCACAATAGAGTGGCTCATTTAAAAAAAACCTTCAAAACAGACTCCCACACACAGTAAATATTCAGAATGACAATTTATTTCATTGAGAACTCTGACAGTGGTGAGAACAGAGTGATGGCGTTGGGTGTGTTGAAATGAGTTTTGTAGTTTTCATTCTGTTAAAATGATCCAAACAAATGAACACGCTGTGAAGCCTCATCACTGACGGTTCCAAAGAAAAGGAGGACTTTTCTGATGACTTTAGATCCCAGACACAGCCCTACACAGCTCCGTGCAGGTACAGGGCCAGGAACTTGCTGAATGTTTCAGGCTTGTATCCTGCCAGACCAGCTGGTACCTACCGGGAGACACACAGCAACCATCAGAATCACTAAACTCTACACTGCTGCTCTTTTCTTCAATTGTCTTTTTTGTCCTATCACAGTCATCCATCAGTACTAGCAACGAATCGAGCTGCGATACACACCTCGGTGCATTTCCAGCAATCCAATATATTAAAGATAAGAAAAACTACCAGTGCGATATGATACAATACACCTATTAAGATGCAATTTGATCCAACACAATACAATTCAACGCGATAAGATGCAGAAGAATATGATGCTATGAATGCTAGCAATTTTCTCCTCGTGTCATAAAGGCAGTCGCTTGACCACACTGATGTAAATTAAGGTAACAGTTCTAATTGGATGAGGAGGCAACCGCCTTGTGAAAGAAAAAGGCTGTAAGTCATAATAAGCCTGAGAGGCAGTGAGTGTCAGTAACCAAAAGACAGAATCTGACAATAGCCATACCTTCACTTGTTTCTTCTTGATGAGAGGTCGCACTTTTGCAAAATCGTAGAGCTCCACGTCATCATCCAGCCACACCTGCAGGCAGCAGACAGCAGTGAACAAAGAGAGGCAGGAAGCTTACTCTTACGTCACTGTCAATTCCAATTGATACGGAAAGACTGATTGGCTCGAGCCAGGTGGCAACATATGAATACTGGAAACATGGGAAAACATGTAGCCCAGCTCTGTCCTAAGTTTAAAAACTGCCATAAGCCTTTAAGGTAAGTAATTAACATGTTATATCTTGTTTGTTTAATCTGTATAAAAACTGACAAATCTGCGAGCTCACACGTTATCAGGGGCGTGCACGGACTTTTTGAAGTCTCCCAAGAGGGCACTTTAGCACGCACCCATTATTTCGAACCCATTGTTAGTTCCTACTTAACTTATTTTGTATTTGAACAGTTCTTCATTCTATCTATCGTTTTGTTTTGATATCATATGTGTACTTATTGCTTCCTAATAACCTCAATGCCACATGCACAATTGTATGGACTATGAAAATGAGCACTGAATGAACTCATGTGGTGCATGTGAAACATATGTGCTCAATCAAAAGATGTTTGTTCAAAATGACACACATATAAGAGTCACATATATTCATTTATAGCATTTTGGCGACACCTTCTGGACTTATGGTGCCTTGAGACTTTAAATAAATATAAGGGACTTCAGAGCTCCATTAAAGCACACGCACAGCGCTATTTGTTTGAGCTGTGACAGAAGCTTTATACTATTTACTGCAGGTAGTTTGTACTATTTTGTGCTGGTCTACCCATGAATAAACACTAGTCCTGTCACTGCTGCATATTCTGGAGAATATCACATTGAAGCACCTGGTTCTTGATGCCGTCGTCTCCTGACAGATCTGTGGTGTTGAGCTGGAAAACCAGAAACTGGAAAATTCGACCGTTTGTCCCGACTGCCTGTACGGTTATAGGACGGTCTAACACACGCTGGGGCTGGGTCTGAGAGACAGAGAGAAGGATAATTACGGTGATACAGTGTGTTCACACTTGCTGTGCATAAGGACATATATTGTATATATATTCTTACCCCATAAAGTTTGTGTGCACGGGCCAGAGCGTTTGCAAAGCTGAACATGACCATCTTGGCTCTGAACTGTTCTGGGCGGAGCTTACAGCGAGCATCAGCATCCTCCAAGAAGTAAAGTGTGTGGGCATGAGGGTAAGGGTAGTCGCCCCTGAAACCTGATTGGATAACAGAGACGTCACTAAATAACTGACTGGTCTGAAGAGCTTCAACGATGAATTGATTAGTTGTCAACTATTTTGATTGATCATGGATAAATTGACATTTTTGTAAGAAGAAAATGTCAAAATTCTCTGATTTCAGCTTCTCACATCTCAGTATATTCTGCTTTCTTTAGTCCTCTATGAGAGTAAACTTTAGGTTGGGAAACAGAGATCAATATTCTTCACCATTTAGTGACATTTTATGGACCAAACAGCTAATGGATCAATCAAGAAAATGATCAACAGATTAATTGATAATGAAAATAATGGTTAGTTGCAGCCCTACTGAACTCCAGACAAAGTGGCACTCAGCCTCAGGGAAACTACTGTTTCAGGACTAGGATTTGTGAGACATGACAGAGGACTCACCTGAGCAGTTCACCTTCTCTTTGTATACGTGTACTTTCTGCAGGTCGATGTTGGGGGAGACAGGATAGAAGGTTTCCAGGACGTGATCGGCCGTGTCTGCCACTTCCTGTTTTCCAGACACCTCTGGAAGAGGGTCCATGCAGTTATGCAGCAAACCGTTCTGACCCCTAACCTGGAACAGGTCCTCACCTGATAAACAAATATGGAGTGGAAATGGAAGTCCATCAGAATGCATTCTGGACTTTTAGATTTATTTCTATTATTATTATTATTATTATTATTATTATTATTATTATTATTATTATTATTATTATTTCAGGCAGCATTCACACATTTTCAAGACTTATGTCTGGCTATGCTTGTGGCGTGGCTCTGTCTTTGAGTCAGTCCACCACTTTGTCCCAGACTCAAATTTCCCAACAACTACTGGATGGATTGCACTGAATTTTTGTACATTCATGTTCCTAGGAGAATGAGTCCCAGCAACTTTGGTCATCCGCTGACATTTCCTAGCAGTGGTCAAAAGCTCTACAGGGTATCCAACATTACCACCAGGTCATCCGAGAGGGTGCATTACCTCTTCTCCATGTAGCTGCCAATGAGTATTTCTCAGCAAAGATCCTCCTACCGATGGCTGGGTGGCTGGGCTGTAGAGTGGCACACAGATGGAGCAGGTTGAAGAGCAAAGTGTTGCTAGGGAGGGAGCACACGCACATACACAAACAGGGAGAGAGAGGACAGTTGTTTATTTTAACAAACAAGGACTGTGCTGCCATCAGCTGCCGATTCTCAACTGAAGTACACATCCCACATTACACTCAATCACTTTAAACTTATTTGTCGGGGACCTTTCAATGGACAACCAATGAGATGACGCTTGTTAAGGGCAAAAAGAAGAAAAAAACTTTCATCCACCCTAATCCCGTCTTTATGACTGGGTTTGTACCAGTCTTTTCCTCAGACACTGGCTTCTGTTCTATAAAAATAAAACATAATTCACACACAGTCCTTGCTAGGCTAGTTTCTAGGGTAGAGCAAGTAAGTTATATTATATATATTAACCCATCAGTTTTAACCTCCAGTTAGCGGCACCCATGTATGGTTTAAAGAGTAACCAAACCCCTGGTAAAAACCTATGTATAAGGGTATTTACTAGTGTTGTTGATGGTCTAAATCTGGACCTGTTAGTGCAAAATATTTGAATTCCACATATTTTGCTATAAAAATACATAGTGACCTCTACCCTCTACTTGGTGGAACTCTGCTATTGCAATAGAATTTTGCTACTTGCTGATCTGGAGGCAGGTGACGTCTGTGATGGCAGCTTTTTTTCACCAATCTACCCCTGCTTCTATAAAACCAACATCTCCACTCTGCAGACTGGGGCCTGCTACATAGCTGTAGCCTGTCTGACAGCAGCTGCTCATGGCTGGTTAGCTCTGTTAGCTTAAGCATCACACACATCTGGGTTTAGCTCCGCCCAGTTTGAGTATGGCTACGAATACTGATAATCATCCCTACTGGTTGCTTTGTTCTTCAAATTTCCTGATGCTGTCTTGCTTCTTGGTGCTTGTTGGCGTTATAAACCTTGGTAATACTCTTCTGTTACTGTACTGACGTTTTTTATTCTGTAACAAAATGAGCTTTAACAATTCATTCATCCGTCGACGATACACACTAAACATACATTGCTGTGTCACACTACCCGTATTTCTGTTTGCCTGGCCGGTCCTCTGTTGTGTCCCAAAAGCGGGCGTGTTTGATGGCGTTCTGTACTTGTTCATCCTGATCTGGTATCTGATTGGTAGGTCTCTCTGCCAATGAGAGCAGCTGAGGCGGCAGACCAGAGATCAGCTTGGTTTTGGTCAACCACACAGCTTGACGCACGCCTGAAAGAGAGAGAGAGAGAGAGAGAGAGAGAGACACATGAAAATGTAACATGAGGTTCTAAAAAATGACTGACACTTGCAGCATGGATCTACACTGCAGTCGGCACTTTGTGTGCTAAATCAGGGGAGAGAATTAACAAACATACACATTAACAGTTTATAGTACTGAATATCAATGATCAAACATACATCCAGGCTCATCTGCCAAGGTCAGCGCAGGATGAGCCTTTAGGCTGATTCTATGACATCTGAAAATGACAGAAATATCTCAGCAGGTGAACATTACGGTGGTAAACTGTATCCTGTCATATGCCTTCACAAATCTTTGGCTTAGAAATACTGACATTCTGTGTGGACATGCATCTCTGAGACAGCGAGCATCTGTCAAAGCCATTATATGCTTTATATTTATATTAGTATTCAACCTCAAGCAGATAAAACACACACACACACACACACACACACACACACATATAGGAATGAAGTGACATTCAACATTGTTGACTTCATCCATTTCTGTGAAACTGTGATATAATATTGCCATTGCACTTACATATTATAAGCATTTTGATTTGATTAAACTGCCATTTCCATAGTACTCTATTCTGTCTTGTCATTGTGAATGTGGGTAAACCGGCGGGTTGGGCTCTGTTTTCACATACAAGGTTTCATGTTGTGAAATTCTTCACTTTAATATTGGTCATATGAATCTGTGTAGTGCTGTAATATAGACATTTTCTAAAAGATGATAAAACATACATGCATTGACTTTACAAGATATTTTATTCACTTTTTATTTTATTTTTGTCTTTGTTATTAACTTTAGTCCCCCTGGCTTATTTGTGATAATAGATTCAAGCTGCTTTGAACTTGCTGTATACTTGTTTCAATAAGGTTTTCTATATCTGTCTGTCTGTCTGTCTGTCTATCTATCTAAACATGTTCTGGCAATATGTGGTCGTTAGAAGCAGTTATATTTCATTCAACCACTCTATTTATTTCTTAAATGTAACACATGAAATGATGAACCTCATTTCAAATTCTGTCTGTTTACTTAATTATTGATCATTAATGAAGGTTCACCCCTGTGAAAACATGACTAACTACCTTTGAAGAGTTCAGCATTTAAACGATTTAATATGTCAGTGTATATCCCTAGACCTTTGACTCTTGGTGGGGAAACGATAGTGCCACTGATGTACTGCAGCTGCTGGCAATGGGCTGTTACACGGTTGAGACAGTTTACCTTCCAGTGCGTTGGTCCTCTGGTTGTACACATAGCACGGCTTCTCCTTGTACAGTGGCATCTCCTGGGTCGGAGGAGATCTGTAATGTCTGGGGTCTTTGTAGTCCCTCTCCCAGTGTGGGTTAGCGGGCTTCGCCAGCCCCGGCGCATAGTGCATAATTTCCCCGTAGGTGACCATCTCCAGGCCGGGGATCGCCACTGTCTCCCTGGGTTTGCGCGGAGGGAGAACCTTGCCTGTCAGACTGCGGCTGACACCGAAGTGTCTCCGGGCCTGGAGGCAGCCGGCAGCTCCATGTGTGGACAACCGACTCAAATCCTTCAAGAAAACGGTGTGAGGAAACAGCGGAGCCGCCATTTTTAAACACTGAGCCGTCTCTGGAAACATATTAGCTCCTGGGTCTTCTTCTTATTCGGGTTTTAAGATTAAAGCTGTTATTTTGACCTAAGTCATTGCCTGTCAGTGAATGCCTCTGTAGGGCACCGCCATGTTAGATTCTCTCACTTCTTCGGTGACTTTTTTTTTTTCTTCTTCTTCTTTCTTTGAGTCTTAATGGCGGTTGGCAAACCAGCTTAGCTGCATTACCGCCCCCCCCTGGACTGGAGTGTGTAGTAGTAGATGGGCAGGGCACTGGAAACAAGTAAACACTCTTTATTTTTCCTGTTAGTCCTAAATAATACTTTTATTATTCATTATTATTATTATATATATTTTCATAATATCTGCTGCATTTTATTATATATTATTTGTACGTATTTGTTTTTGCTTTAATCTATTTGACAGTTTCTGGCTCATTCCCTTTAGAAATGAGAACTGTCCCTTACAGGCACATTTTAAATATGTCCAGACAAATACTGCCTTAAATAAGCCTTAACAATAACTGCCATGTGTCATTTGCGTGCAATTTTAGAATACTCCTCCTCAGGTCCCTTCAATGTATACAGTATTGTCCTACATACCTGTCATTGTTATATATTTTTTAATATTATTTTGTTTACGCCTGACTTCGAGTAAGCCCTGTTTGATGCTCTGCATCTGAATTTTCTCAGCTGTAATACAGACATAAGAAACATTTGTTATTATAGGTACTCAATCAACCAATATAATGAATAACTGAGCTTGAATGAAGATAGACCTTTCCAGTGTGGATTTTGCATCAATATGAATATACAAAGGTCCCCAGATGGCTGCGGTATATTTAAGTGAAATATTCTTTAACATGTTCATTTAACATAATTCAGTATCACAAACTACTTACTGTGAAGACACTGCTTGACACCACTCAGCTGTGATGCACTCATGATGCATGATGTGCTGCAGACAGTGCTGACTAACAGTATTGTTAACAGTGGAGTTGTAGCGCGCTCTGCTGAACAAACTACATAATGACACATTTCTAAAATACCCCACTCATCATTTTCTGCATTATGTGTTCTGTAAAAACAGTTTTAAAGTGGGTGCATATTGGAAAACATATACACCAATACCAATATATCTGGGATAGAACTATATGTCAGGCCCGTATCAGCCAACCAATAAATCAGTCGGGCTTTAGCAATTATATACTATTATACAACAAGAACCATACGAATCATTTAATTTTAATTGTATTTCTCAACAAGTCAGTTTCAGTTTTTGTGGTCAACATTGCTGTGTCACTACTACCAAGTTACAGATTATATTTATACCAAAAAGAAATATGTCAAAAGACCATTTACATGGAATTACATACATCAGGTGTGCTCTGATAAAGGTCAGATAGACTGAAAGCCTGCTAAATAAATTGATATATTGCAACAATGAACAATAACATTTCTCCAGAGAACCAAGAAAACCAACACTATTATTAGCCTCTGGTACAGATGAATAATGGAGCTGCTTCATTGACATTAAATGTTTAATGCAAGGACTAAAGAATGCAGAAATTAAAAGCGAAGTGGAGAGTGATATCTGGATCCTTCTTTTCTCATCCTCTCTTGTGTTTTGCAGCCAGGGTGGCCAAAAAAATGATGAGGATGGCAGTTTTTCCGAGCAGAATCCAGTACCATATCTGACCCTGCACACCTACATGAACACAGACGGACGTGAGATGGGCTTTTAGTTACATACAATCTCTCGGAAGCAAAGCTGCAGGGACATAAACAGAGATGAAACGAGGCAGAGAGAAAAGAAAGACAAGGTAAAGATGATTTTGACAGACATGAAATTAAAATGTAATTATATATAACATGTTTATTAATAAGGGGTTTTATTTTATGTATTATTGTACTCTAAAGTGAAATTAGAAGCCACATGAGTTGGAAATCATTGGTTAATTTTCAAAACACAATTCCCACCCAGTAACAGTACAGTGTCACTCAACTGTGGATGGTGTCCCAACACAGTTGGTCAAAGTGTCATCAAAAGTGTAGTTTTTTAAATGATGTACATTTCCTGGTTTGGTTTAGAGGACCAGTGTGCAGGATTTGGTGGCATTTAGCGGTGGAGTTTAAATGGATGCACTGGTATTTGTCCATGCTTGAGATGTGAAGTATAATATTAAATTTACTGTAAATATAATATTTTTTCATAGCTTACAGTTCAGAGAAGTACCCCTTCTGAGAAGTTGCAACATGTCTGTGAGCTCTCACCTGCTGCACTGCTGTGCAGTTGGGTGCTGCCACACTGTGGCGTGCTGGTTGTGATCAGGGTAGAGGTTGTCAGGTTCTCTGGGGAGGGGACGGTTGATCATTAATAAATAAATAATATAAAATAGTCTGAAAGTATAAGTCTAAGTAAAATGTCACTCTATCAAGTCAAATTTGACATGAGACATTTCAAAAGGACACATGCTGTTCCTGTTCACCAGCACCTTACCTGCTATCTGTATCCAGACTGCGGGGCTGATGGTATCAGGCGGCTGGGTCATGCAGGAGTAATAACCAGTGTCTGTCTTTGTAGCAGAGCTGATACTCAGTACCACGGTCACATTGGGGTGGGTGGAGGTCAAATTGACAAGGCACAGTTTGTCCTAGGAGATGAAATGTGATGATACACTTTGGCACCAGCGTTGGCTTTGACTTTCTTAACAGTGAGTAACACCAGGCTGAAAAGCAGTGATTCAGTGCCCTCTGGTTAAGAGGTCTAAAGAATGCATGGTTGTACCTATAACCATACCTAATGATGTCACAGTGCGCTGACACATCCAGGAGTACACCTCTACATCAATGCAAGCGAAATATACAACCACTTTTATCTCAGCAAAAACAGGCTGCTGTTGAGTTGCTCTTTTAGAGTTGGTTGGTGCATTGTCACAAGCTCACCCAAATCACAACGCCACACAAAACCTGAACATTATAATCTTTCACAAATGCATTATTTTTTGAAGAAACATTACATTACATTACAATATATTGAACAGGTGTTCATGATATTGTGGTGAGCAGGGACTGTATCAGACAAGGTAAATTCACATACACTGAAATGCAGTCAATTATATTAACAAAAAAACTTTGTTGAAATGGATTACATCGAAATTTTGAAGTAACACAAATTCAATTGATAGGTAAAAACATTCTTGATTAAGTAGAATTTTTTTTTATGAAGGAGACTAAAGCTACATGATCAAGAATGTTTTTTGTGTTTTACTTCAAATTTTTTATGTAATCAGTTTCAACATTTTTTGTTGGTTTTACAGTTTAGAATTCACATTTAAAGGTCCAGTGCATAAGAATTTGTGACATCTAGTGGTGTAGTTGCTATTCCCTTATTTCATCCTCCCTTTCCAACCGCAAAGGTGAAACTACAGTGGCTACAAAACGTGCAAAAAATTCCAAGGGTCCTATCTAGAGCCGCTGTACGGTTTGTCCATTCTTCTGGGTTCAACAACCCATTCCCTCTGTAGATAAAAACAGCTCATTCTAAGGTAACGAAAACACAACGACTATTACACACAAAGGAAAAAATACCTATGAATATTACCTTACATTTCTGCCAATAGATCCTCATAAATGTTACACACTGGGCCTTTCATTTTGAATTGAACAGACAGAAAAAAGGAACTAACATTTTGTTAAATTGTTGATTTCCTGACCTGGTCAGTGCAACCACAACACCTCAATGCACAAGGAAATACCATGCCAAAATTATCATCATCATCCTTAACAAAAAGAGAACCGCTTTACTTGTTAAAGAGTACACTGTTACATTTCTGTTAACATATGAAAGAGGTTAACTCCTGACATAATAAACTCTTAATGTTAGAAAACCTTTGAAGACATTTTAATTACCTCCTGTTCGTAGTTCTTCCACAGCTGGGCGACATGTTGGGTTCCTAAACATGTGAACTCACAGCTCAGGTTAAGGTCCTCTCCAGCTGGAAGCATCCTATTCTCTGTAGAAATACTCACAATAGTTCCACTGCAACCACCTGCAGAAGATGTAGTCAGACGGCAGACGTAACAAGATAAAGTGATAAATATGATCCACACAACAATAGAAATATTAACCATTAGCTGTCCGTTCCATTAGCTGTCCTGTACATTCTAAGCAACTGGTTCCCAATCTGAGGGTATTGACCGCCACTAGTGGCAGCTTCACAAGGTCCTGCTGGGCCTTCTTGATTTATAGGGTTATAAGAACATTTTTAATTTAAAAATATACAGTAGGCCTATATCTCAGTATTTCATTGATTTTTAAAGTGAAAGATTATTTAAAGATTATTTAAGAGATAAACTTTAAAAACATCTCACAGGATAAGAGCACAGTGAAGACCTGAACATGAGCTATAATCACTGAGCCTCCATTAGAAAAGCACATAGTTAAAACAACCAAAGAAAACTCATCTCTGATGTAATATTCACAATATATCAATATAATATGAAATATCCATCCATCCATATGTCACTGTCATCAGTTTACTCAATAATAAAAAAAATAAGGGCTCCCTTAAGGAAAAAGGTCAGGAAGCAGTGGTCTGAGACAGCTAACACTGGTCAGCTATAAAAGGTGGACAACGCTCAATGCTTCGTAAGCGCATCTCCTGCGAAAACTTCCATTAAAATGTTCAATTATTGAGTTCATGTAGAAACATAAATACACATATAGCTCAAACAATGAATGCATTAGTAGAATACACCTGTTCAAAATATATTTTGAGCACAATACACATTTAATTATGAATATGCAAACAGATCTGAAATATAATCAGTCCACTCAAAATGAGGACATTTAATTTAGTGAGTATTTGTATATTAGTTAGTCTGTTAGTAGATTAAAGGTACCCTTGTATTCTGTGAGTTCTCCCAAACACACCCACTATGTTTACAAATCTGCTTGTAACATAACTATTTATTAATAACTGTGTTGTCTTCTTTTTTATATATATACATTGGATGTTTGTATGGTTTTACAGTTATTATGTAAATTTCATAAATAAAATACACAATAATTAGTAATACTACTACTACTACTAATAGTAATGTTTTTTTTTCTTAAAGCCTCACCTGCAGTTTGAGTCCAGCACATCAAACTCACCACCAGAAACAACATGTTTGATTCTTTCCTCATCCTGCCCGTCACTATCAGACTGAGGCCGTCTCTGGTTTCAGTGTCAGGTATATTTCACATTGACGTACATACACGCACTGACAGACAGCCTGACCGTCCCAGACAGGATGTACGTCTCTGCATTTCTGAGCCGACGAAGGCCGTGATAACCATAGCAGAAAAGGTTACAACTGATAACACTGACCACGGCTGTTATCGCCCTGCGTGTATGGACGCTGAAGGTAAAACATGCTGCAGTGTTGAAAAGTAGGTTAGAAAGAACGATCAGTGCCGATGTCAGTACAATGGCAGGAAGTTGTTTTTGTTGTTACCCATCATGCAATCAAAAAGACAAATGACACTTTGTAACAGGACTGGGCCTAAAAAGGTAATAATGCATTTTATATAGCAATATTTTATACTCACTTTGTTGTACTTCATGGTGTTTTTAATGTGCATGGTAAATCTTGTGAGAAATCAATTTGATAGTTCATGGTTCACTCACATAGTTCACCAAGAGAAAGATGGCAAGGGCTTAAAGCACCATTTGGGACACAGAAAACAACAGTCAAATGCAGAAGGGCAGAACAAGCATGGTTTCACTCCGAACATGGAATAACAGCAGAGGTACTGAGCAGGGGAGGTTTCTTTGGACTGGGGTGGCACAGGTGGGGCACTGACTTATGTGTCTCAGCTTTCCAGTCAATCCCAGTTTATGCAATTCCAACACTGTTTATGGATCCCAGTGGGCAGAAATAACACATTTACACCACATGCCAGAAACTGCATAGGATTAGCATAAAGTGGGCCTGTCTGCAAAGGAGGGAATCCTTTTTCATGCTGATATCTTGAGGTCAGAGGTCAAGGGATCCCTTTGAAAATGGCCATGCCAAGTTTGAATAACTTTGGAACGTTAGTTTGTCCAATTCCTGACATGCTAGCAAGACATGGTTGGTAGCAATGGATGCGTTAGCTCATCTAGGTTAATATACCAGTATCTTCACTCTACATTCCCAGAAAGACAGTGCGGAGTGGAAGAAGTAAGAATAATGGGGTGGTACTGGTCTCCCCTGAAATCTGATTGGCCACCCCAAGCCCCCTCTCTGGACACTCCCCTACCTGAGGTAGAACAAGGTTTATATCAGTTTAAATGCTAAATGGACCTGTACTTGTATAGCACCTTTCTAATCTTCTGACCACTCAAAGCCCTTTTACTCTACATGGCACATTCACCCTTTCACACACATTCACTCAGCGATGGCAAAGTCCATCAAACAGAAACTAACTCATTCATACACATTCACACACCGATGCACAGCATCAGGAGCAATTTGGGGTTCAGTATCTTGCTCAAGGATACTTGGACATGTGGCAGGAGGAGCCGGGGATTGATCCAACAACCTTCCGATTAGGGGTCGACCTGCTCTGACTCTGAGCCCCTTGATTAGGCTGATGTTTGATCCTCCCCAAAACTGATAAAATCAGATTTGACTGAAATGATCAGAACGTCGACAAACTGGGACTGGATGTTCACAGTCAGTTATTATCGTATACTATCAATCCTTTATATGTACCAAAGACTGTTATCTTGTCATAAATGTAGGTTATTTCATTATTCACTCCATCCTCTGATGTCACCAGCCCCTAACAGGTAACTAGTGCAGCCAGCTCCTGAATGGGTGTGTTGAATGTATGCTGAGGACACAAACCAGAAAACTATATTTAATCAGGTTTAGGAGGGTTTTAAAAATGTATTTAGATGAAATTATTTACTACCTGTTAAAAAATGTAGTCAGTAACCAAATCAAAGTATCACAATATTAAAGTAACATAACTTGATTACTTTCCATTAGTTTTTGATTACCACAACACCACACATGCAAATAAAGACACCAGCAAATAAATATCAATAAGATGATTTTTAATGGTGTATTATATAAGGAGCCAATCACATCTCTTTGCTTTATTGTATGCAGTAACTGTCTGTGAACATCCAGAGATACATGAGATAAGGCAGACACCGTCCCTTTCTAAGAACCCTAAACTTTTTTCAGTTTGGGGGAGGATCTAAACATCAGCCAGATAAAGAGATTTTGCAGTAAAATGTTTTTACACAGGATTTCAACAAGTAGACATATCAAAGCCATGAGAAGACATGGTTGTGCTTTGTTCTACCTCAGCGAGCGGTATCTCAGAAATGAAAGCCTTTTTGGAGGGATTTGTTCCTCTACTCTATAGGTTACTCTCTAAATGTTTTGACACAATGAAACCCCTTTGTAAACATCCTTGGAGGTGTTACAAAAAAGATATTTAAGATTTAGATTAGTTTTCCCTTCTGCCGTCGCATCCCTGAACAAACTGCCTCGCTGACTGCCGTGAGCCGGGAAGAATGAATGTAGACATGAAGATTTTATGTAATGTCTATATTTGTATGTACTGGCAGTGACAACAAATCTCCCTCTGGGAATCTAAATCATGTGATTTACTTGAAGAAGACCAAACTGAAGGCAAAAACCCCTAAAACAAGCAAGCACTGAAGGCTGAAGCAGAGTTGTATGTTACAAGGGCGGATCTAGAAGGGTACCATGGGGTGGCCACTGTCACCGGTAAAAGATGCCTGGCAAACCCAGCTGTCAAGCCTGTTTGGTGTCAAATTGAACACAGTAACATGTTAAAAAATGGAATTGAATTTAATGATCTGTTGTGGCCACATTATAGACTAAGGCTTAAGTTCAATATAAAAAGAGATGAATGTCTGAAGATTTGAAAATAAAACAATTTATTGATTTCTAATGCCACTGAGTTCAAACATGTTCACTTGGGGGCTTTTTAAAGAAAATATTGATATATGTGATTGTTTGATTGAATCAGCAGATGTTTCTGTCAGCCCTTAAAGTCGCCATGCCAACATCTGCACACGACATGAATATGT
Organism: Dicentrarchus labrax; assembly: GCF_905237075.1. Lineage (NCBI taxonomy): Eukaryota > Metazoa > Chordata > Actinopteri > Moronidae > Dicentrarchus > Dicentrarchus labrax. The sequence goes on from NW_026136701.1 coordinate 3,159,022, forward strand.
TAATTATGTTAATTCATTTAAATTCATCGAAAGGGAAAAAACAACTTCTTTTTTAAAATCAAAGTGTGCGTGAGCCTCTCTCACGTACACTCACACAGACACACATTCGCGCGCACACAGAGTTTCTGTCCATATTCTTCAAAGCAGGTTACGCTCGCCGCTTCCGTTTACGGCGCCGTACTTATCTCCATTTACGCAAATTGCGTTACGGTAACTGGCGAGGCTTTTCAGCTGGTTAGCCAAACATCCACAGAAAAAGAGATGAGCAGGAAAACGAGACGAAGAAAATGAGAACAATTTATTCCAAGGTGGAAAAATAGCGGGAGGAAAATAATCTGTTTAGGTTCGTAAGAACCTTTTTTAAACTTTGCACATATTTGTTTGTTACATTAGCTAGCTATGTTTATGAATGACTGTATGTATGGGCAGAAATTCTGCGTTAGCCAACACTGGCTAGTTAGCTGACTGGCTAACATGTTAGCCCAACGTTAGCTTCTATCAGGCTACGTCTTGCTACGACCAAAGAGGCTAGTACGCGCTAGCTGGGTAGCTAGTTGTTGATAGCTACCTTGTTCGCTGCTGTACGTTGTTGTTGTTGATGTATTATCTGACATTAATTCGCTTCATTTGTAACTACATTCTCTCCACTTAGCGTTTCAATGAAGCTAACGTTGTCAAGCTACACTGAGGCCAAACACTCGCACTCTCAACTACTGTGGCCTCAACCTAACTTCCTGCGTTACCTAGGTCTGTTGGTAGTTTAACGTGCAATAACATCATATTATTAGATTTTTCACAATAAGCTACCAGCTGACGTCGGAGTCAGATAGCGTCAGTATAGTTATCAGATTGAACAGTCGCTGCTCCCCGGATATTGAATCTGCTGCAGTCGTATCCGCTAACGGTAGCTCCATTAACAAATTCGAGCTCCTCTGGTAGTATCATTACTTCAACCGCTTTCGGGTTCTAAATTCGAAATAGTGACAGCTTCGCGACGATCTTCATGAAAGCTGTTTGTTTACAGCCTCTCGTGTTGCCTTTGAAGTATTCACCAGTACCAAAAGTCATGTTGAGAGATGAGTAAATGGTGCTGCAGCTGGGTTAATCATTGGAGTGTGGGTGGTGAGACAAGGCCATGTTGTTACAGCTATATACTGTATTCCCTCTAAAGATCTCACCAAGAGCTGCTGAGAAGAGCTTAAAATGAACGATTATTAGAATAAGAAGAATAAGAATGGCCAAAAGTACTTCATGCACTAATTTCCTAGTTTTAGTGTAAGGTGCCATTGGTGCACAAGTGGCAACCCTTCAATAGGAATGTACATTTAAAATGTATACCACACATAACACTGTCAGCAACAATTAATACAGGACACAGTGGACTGTAAAAGTAGTAATTTAGTACTTAGAGAGTATAACATCACCATTAGCCACCAGTAGAGTAATGATAGAGTACATTTGAATGGTATATTTATTGAACAGCCGTTGTACAGTTCAGAGGGCTTTGAACTGTTTTTAGTAAATGTATCAGGATAGTACAGAGGAAGTTTTCATTTGTAAATTTTGATTTAACACGTTTCTTGATTTGAACTTTTCATAAATACAGAAACTTCTAAGCACATAATATCATAACAGGCTAATTTATTTCCCCCTCTTAATCTGTGTATTTATTGATGTATTGCATTTTACAGTCAGTAGTACTTATGTATGAAACTCACTTTTTTTATCTGCTAAAACACTTTTTATAGAGGAAGGTGCAAGGTTCCTGGCGGATTGTTAATATTATATAAGTAGTGTCTAAATGGGCATATCTAAGAAGCTGTTTGGTTTTGTTGAGAAACTGTTGAATCCCAGTTGCTTAGTAATTGAGGTCAGGGTTGTAGCCTGTGGCATGCGGTGTGGTGGACACTGTTGGGTGTGAGGGTGCATCCAGGTTAGTGGGTGTAGTGAACTCCTAACCTAAACTGCTCAGCTTGATGTAGTCAAACCAGAGGGGACCAAAACAGAAAACATTGCAGACAATGACTCAGTATTGAATATCAAGATCGGTGTCGGGATTTCAGTGCTTAACAAATACTACTTTGAATATCTATATTATTTTACATATTTTAAAAATAAAAGTGGCCAGTATGGTTTTTAGTTAAGTTAGGGTATCGGATATCCTTAAAAGTATTAAAAAGCCTTACATTTGATTATGGATATAAATATCAGGCACAAGCAAAATAAAATGAAAATTGATTAATTAGCTGTGGCCAAAGATAGTGTGTGGGAGTGATGTTGTATGTATCATGTATGGCCTATACAGCAGCATTGATTTTTGCTGTGAGTTGCTCAATCAGATAGAGAACAGTGTTTGAGCTGCTACAGCAGACGTAATTAAAGGCATAGGTCTGACTTCAGTCAGGGTAAAATGCTGTTTAATTTTTGTCACGGAATGTTAGTTTAGCAAGTCTTGCAACCTTGTTTGTTAAGTTTCAAGCAACCTAATTACCTCATTTGATAAACTCAGCTGAGCACAGTGCCCACATAAACAGCAAATCAAGTTCTCAGGCAAAGAGTTGATGCAGCTGCACTGTAGTTGAAGTTGTTGTCGCACATAGCTCCGAAGTCATCTGAATCCCACTGTGTTCATAGATTGGCATCGGCATCAGCCCTTTTTTTACATGCATTCAGCAACTGTTATAGGCTTTAAATATTATGTGTGGGGTGCCTCCAGTTACAGTGGTTGGATAGAATCAGAACGTCAATATCTGACTCGATTGTAATAGCTCCGTGTAGTTCTTGTGGTATATTATATTATATCATTTATGTCATGATTTGAAGTGACCTTTCAGAGATTAAAGTCAATAAGTTGTGTTGTCTAGAGTAGAGATGCTTTATCTATGTACTCTTTGCAGAAAAATAAAATCCCACATATAGGAACAGGATCATTTTGCTGATGTTCACAGTTTACATACTACGCTTCCTCACAAGGTTTCAGGGGTTCATGTTATTCCTGATAATGACATCAGAGGAGATGCTTCAACATACTCGGCTTTGTCCACTATCTTGATATTTCCACCTCCTCGTCCTCCTCCTCCTCCTCCTCAATGTTATCTCCTTGTCCTCTATGTCATTATCGTGAGTAAATAAGTCATAAACTTCTGGCGCTGTAGACTATTATTCTGAAGTTTACTGACAACAATGCCTTGAATAACCTGAACATATCCACATTAATGTGGCGCCTTGCTTACAGTAAGTAGTCCTGTATCGTGATACGTATCCTATCGCTAGACTCTTGCCAAAACACAGCCCTATTTGTTACACCTCTACCTCCTTAATCGGTGTTGTCTTATCCCACAAAAAGAAAATTCAGATTCCCGATGATGGTGTGTTTTGTGAAAATGGAGGAGCGGTGACTGTTTATGTGTTTTAAAACTCAGCTAATAATAATAATAATAATTTTATTTGTATAGCACTTTTAAAAACATGGTTTACAAAGTGCTTTGACAGAACACAGCAAGAATACAATTTACAATTACAAAGGACGATAAAATAAATTGCATGAAATAGTTGAAATAACAGAGGTAATGATACAAATGAATAAAGTATGTGAAATAATAGAGATGGAATGAAATAAAGTAGGCAAAATAATAGAAATGGAATAAATAAAATAAGTAGAAGAACTCAAAGACGGTTGGAGTAAAAATAAACATAAAAGGACCACATCACATAAAGGCAAGTCTATAAAAATGGGTTTTGAGAGGTGATTTAAAAGAATTTACCGATCCTGCAAGCCTTATCTCTTCTGCTATGGGGCGGTAATTTGCCAATAAAATTTTGGACCAACCTCCCTAAACTAACATATAGTTATTAATTTCATGCCTATAAATTGTCTTGCAGCTAAGTATATAAGTTAAAGCTGCTTTACTCTCTACCATGTGTCGCAGTCATCCCCTCTGAAGTTAACTGTTCAAACAGGACACAACCAATTTGATTCTTGTTTTTTATTTTTTAAATATACTGCTTTGAACCTCAATTTATGTGACTTGACCTGTAGTAATGAATGTGTCAGTTACAGTATGTATATACATATATGATATTCAGTGCAAAAACATGCAGTTTAGAAATATACATGTAACTGAAGTCATATACCTGATCCTGAATTTGACTTGTTGACTCAAATAAGCTGTTTTTTTTGTTGTCATGTTTGACTGATAGTTGGATCCTAATAAATAAATAAGTACAATTGGATGCATTGCCATTTACAAGCGTATTATTATAGCATGGAGAGCAGAAAAAAGGAGAGACAGGATGTGAGAAACGTAGAGGTGGAGGTAGAAAAGGAAAGAATTGAGTGCAGAGGAAAACGTAGAGGAGAGAAGGAAGGAACTGGAGTAGCTAGAATGAGTGTTATTATTAGAAAAGGAAATCAGAAACGCCAGCGAACATGTCCTGTCCTACTGGAGAAAGACCTGGCCTGGTTTTCTCTGTTAGAAAGGCCAAATGCTGCCGATCAGATGCTGTTGTGAATTTTAAAATTGAAACATGTAAACTTCCAAAATACTGTATGTAAAAATGATTATGTTAGAAGGTCAGGGAATTGCTTACTGACCCAATATACTTCAATTGCTGCACCGTAAGTGTCAGGGTGCCCTCACGGGGGAGGGTTCTTTCTATTTCAGTCACATTTCTGCACTTTAAATTTTTGATTATTGTGGTGTTTCTTAAAAAGGCCACAGTTTGTGAGTGGTGGACTGCTTATCGACACTGATGTATATCAATACTTTTCTTTAAGGATGTTCTGAAATAAGTGGTTTTCTACGTTTCCTGTGGATGAGGGAGGAGCAACTGCTACAAATGTCTAGTAGTGATGCGCCTTACCAGAAGCTAAACTTACCAAATTACCAAAGAACTCTAGTCCTTGAGCTTCTGTAACAATGTTCTATCTGTAAGTGTGAGGTTGCTTGTGTTACTCCCTTTACATGCAACTACCACTTTACATATTGTATTTAGCTGCATTTATTAAATAAATCATTAAATTTAGTGAAGTGAGCCCACACTTTTGAACATTTTGCCCTGTCAGCCACAACTGGAGAGCACAGAATTTAAACACTCTGTTACGCAACGTCAAACATAATCGCCTGAAACCGACAGTTTTGTCATCAGTGGGGAACGATTAGGAATTTAAAAAAAATGCCAGCTATGTTAAAATGAATTAAAATACACACAAAATACACTTCTCAATATTTTGGCACTGACAAGTAAGTACTAACTTAATACTGGTTCTTTATTCCTACTTGTGGAAGCAATTTGTCCTTTTACTTTTGAGCTAAAATGGTTCACAAAGTCTGATAAAGATGGGTCTGTGTGATCTGGAAGTATTGTGCTTAGGCATAGAACGATATGTAAACTTCATGTCACGATTATCTTGGTCAAAATAATTGTGATACATGTCTGTATATTACGACAAGTATGAAAATATACTTACATACTTAATATGGCACTAAAACATACTGGAACCACTTTACCTTACATTTTGTGAAGAAACACATATTCAGTCCATCACAGATAGACGCCTCATCTCCCTGTTCTTTATTTTGGAATCTGTACTATTTCCACACATCCTGTTTAACAGTTTTTGGGCGATACAACGGGCAAGCTATCTGCCGCCTTCAACCATGGTGATAGGAGGCGGATTTTGGAATGACTAGAAAAATGTGAGCAATGTCCCCTTGTTCAAAGTAAATCAGGAATATCAATATAGGACTGTATGCTGGAGAGACAGACAGACACCTTTTTCAAATCAAGTTATATGAGAATATTTACGATTATAGCGATACACAATTATCTTGATGATTGAAATTCAGCCCAGTAAATGTATCTGAATGTCGTTCATTGTCATGATACGAATATCATCCCATTCCTAATTGTGCTATACATATATATATATATATATATATATATATACACAACCATATTAAAATATGGGTCTGCTTTTATGAAAAAATTCAGTCTGGTCTAATTGTTTTTTCTGTACGTCATTCAGGTGGCGTAAACCTCGGCACACAGCACTCCTTACACCCAGGGGCCGAAGCTTCACCTGGGTGTTCTACTGGACCAAACCGTTGTGTGGCAGTGGACAAGCACAGAGGTCCAGCATTTATAGGAACACTAACCAACTAAGACCTATGGCAATTCATCAAACGTATTTAGTCATACCCGAATATCAGATGTAAACATCTGAACTCCTTTTAGTTTTTAATAAACTCAACACATTGCTTCTGTCAAAGTCTGCGCTGGGGTTGGGTGTATGGGCGTTGTGTTGACAGCAGGCTGTTGTCATGGTGGGCTGGTATGTCTGAGCCTGAAGCTAGCATAGCTTCCCAGTTTTGTATAGCATGTTAGCATATGGCTAGCTATGTTGACAGATCAAGCCATTACCCTCCCCTCCATCACCATTTCTGGCCCCTACAAGGGGGTATAAACTAGCTGGAAGTGGTGCCCCCTTACCCCGTCATCTTTTCATCTCTTTCATTTTGTCATCTACCCATCCACCCAACAATCATCAGTTTTTGCTTTTGCTCCATCTTTCACTCTCATCAGCCCTCATCCCTTTTGTATAGTATTAAGCAGCTGAGCCTAACTAAGCGTTTGTCTTGTATGAGATCCACTTCTTTCCTTTGAATTCATCTCACATCTTACCCAGTTCCACTTAAATTGCTACAGCTCAGTTCCTGCCCTCATTAAAGTCAAACCCCAGTTTAATTCACATTTTGGCACAGTGTACACCACCCTAACGTCTCACAGTCAAGCTGCTAGGCAGTTGTTTTGGTAGTTGTTTTGGTTGCATGGAATCGGCTTAACCGTGGAGAGGCCAGGCTACCACAAACTGATGGACTTTGACAAGCGAGGAGTAGGGGGAGGTGGAGGAGGAGGAGGAGGTGGTGGTGGTGGAGGAGGAGGAGGAGGAGGTGGAGGGAAGGGAGAGACAGAGGAGGGGAAGAGGATGTCTGGGAAGACGGGGAGTCGATCGGGGCACGGTGGCCGGGGTGCCGGCTCCAACTCTGGCGTTCTAATGGTCGGACCAAACTTTCGGGTCGGAAAGAAGATCGGCTGTGGGAACTTTGGAGAGCTGCGACTTGGAAAGAACCTATACACCAATGAATATGTGGCTATCAAACTGGTAAAATAATGTGTCTTTAAATAATGGTGTATAATAATTTATATATATAGTATAATAATGGTATGGTAAAGAATAATTGTAATGCAAACATAATTCTCTTTTGCAGGAGCCTATCAAGTCACGGGCGCCACAGCTCCACCTAGAATATCGCTTCTATAAACAGCTTGGAAGTTCAGGTGAGAACCACCCACTCTTTTGTCAGGGTCTTTACCCTGAGTAGTTTTAATGGAGGATTTGCATCTGACCAACATTCATAAAGTTATCTGTTTATAGCATATGGACTAATGCTAATAGCAAATATGACTTTTTAAAGTTGTGTTTTAATTCTCTAATTCTGTTATTTTTTCCTGATTTGCCCAATTTGGAATGCCTATTTCCCCATGGCCTGCTGTCCTTGTCACTGTTAGCTCTACTTTTGACCTCGGCAGGGTGCAGGCAGCTATGTTCTACCTCTATATTGCCGGACATATTTACACACTTTTTTCATTGTCCGTTGTCACATTTGGGAGGTACATGCTGTCCCCCGATTGTGCTGACACCCAGACCAATCGGTATGAGTTGCACAAGAGCACTTGATGGGTTTCCCACCAGACAAATTATGATAATTAACCACATGACAAAGCCAGAAGAATTGCCACTGGTTATTTGAACTCAGCTGTGGAAACTTTACTCGTGGTTAAAAAAAGTTAAATATTTGAACACTCTGTAGCATAAGCACCATGTTAGCTTCGTATGTGTCCCCACAAGATGCGCCCTAGCACAGTCTTGAGTGTTAGTCACCCACATTTGGCCACGCACAGAGCCTACACACAGTCACTGTAGTTTTGTGCATAAAACTGAAGAAAATAGAAATGAAACACACAAAAAATGTGCTGTTGCACGGCCTGTGTAGTCAAATGGATTGTTTGAAATGGAAGCACATCTGTTCCCTCAGATGAGCGTAAGACATGGGGTGTAAGAAGATGTCCACACACTTGTATTGCAATCCCATATTATATTTTATCCTGTTTTGTCGGTTCTCAAAAACACTATAGATTAATAGTTTACATGGAGACATTATGACAGTGTTGTAATCTATTTTAGGGAGAAGTAAGCACATATATTTCCTTTGCTCAGATTGTACAAAAACGTAGTGCTGTGTTAAAAGGACTGACTAATACAAGTGCAGATGCCACTGTTGTGGTTGCACAAAAAATTCAACTTTGTATGTAAATGGTGTTGTGTTCTTTATACTGTAACAGTTGTCCTAAAATTAGATGAAAAAAAGTCAAAATATATCACCTTGCTTACTGTATCGTGATATATCATAATATCTTAAATTGTGACCCCTGTATTGTGATACGTATTGTGTTGCCAGATTCTTGCCAATTCACAGCCCTCCCTAATGCCATTCAATTTGTCGTAGGCAGGATAATGAAATGTTTTGGACACTGTAGGACATCTTTGAGCTACAGTTTGTGTATTTAAAATACAGCGTGATGGGCTTTAACTGCTGTCACTCTTCCCAAAACAGTTACAGTCACTTTCATAATGGATGCAGTGATGATTGATGTTTGATCAATATCCAGTGTAAATACATAAATATGCCTGTGTCTGTTCATCCAGAGGGTGTACCCCAGGTGTTTTACTTTGGACCATGTGGTAAATACAATGCTATGGTTCTGGAGCTACTTGGACCCAGCTTAGAAGATCTGTTTGACCTCTGTGACCGGACCTTCTCTCTAAAGACTGTACTCATGATAGCCATACAACTGGTAAGACAAACAGAAAACATTTTGCCTCCAAACACTTGTTGTTAAATGTTTGGTTTCTTATCTTTGCCTTTTTTGCTCCTTAGATAACCCGCATGGAGTTTGTCCACACCAGAAGCCTGATCTATCGAGATGTGAAGCCTGAGAACTTTCTGGTGGGCCGACCTGGCTCCAAACGGCAACACACCATCCACATCATAGACTTTGGCCTGGCGAAAGAATACATAGACCCAGAGACCAAGAAACACATCCCATACAGAGAACACAAGAGTCTGACTGGAACTGCTAGATATATGAGCATCAATACACACCTGGGGAAAGGTGAGCTGCTCCCTCGTGCTGTACCACTACAGCCCAAATCATAGATGTCTTAGGCCTTGTAAAAGTTTGCTTCATTGTTCTTTATAATAACTCTTAATTAGACAATTCTGGGGAGAATAAAAAGATTCTGATGGGCTTGGTAAAATGATTGTAGAAATAATTCACACAGTGGCACGTTACTTCCACCAGAGAACGCGTGCAGAGAGATTAATTTAAAGAGAAACAGTAATGTGAATACACAGAGGAAAGTGGAAGTGTTACAAATGATATTTAACTAGTAATAAAAAGAGGAGAACTAACACATGGTTCCAGACCTCTGAATTGTTGCCCAATTTATTTCAAGTTTTTCAGCGATGTAAATAGTTCTGGTGTTCTAGTTGAACCAATTAGTGCTTTATAGGCAGGATTAAGAATCACCCCAATAAAAATTGTGTGCTCACAAAACACAGATGGGCACAGTGCCACCAAATGTCAACAAAGGAAAAGAAAACATACACATAAGACATATTTTCCTCATTAAAAAGAAAAATACAACGGTGAATTCAAGTTTCTCTCTTATACCGAAATAAGAGCTTGTTAAGCAATCTGATAACACACTTGTGTGAGAAGATACATGGGGTCTACAGCAGTTTTTCCTTTCACTCATTCTTCGGCTTAGTGTGTGTACTGCCCCGCTGAGCAGCAGCGCTCGTTCTTCTGAGGCAGACCATTAAATTGGCAACAAATAAAAATCTGTGATGGACCTCGCAGATAGCTGATATATTTGTCCAATAGCCCAAGTCTATTTTTCATCCCACTTTCTGGTCTGTTTAACACATACCTAGGAATGATGGCTTGCATCTGTTGTGATTGAGACCTATAAAGTCTGTTCTGAAAAGAACCTGTGGATTGTAAGCAACACATTGAGGAAGTACCTGAATTCCAGACAGATAAGCTGAAGACAAGTTTTTGATTTAATAACAGGCAGCAGCAAACAGAAAAGCTTCAGCTTTGATTTACAAGAACTGAGATTTGGAGTCGACCATTTTCTGGGAGTTTATTCCAAATGTGTGGTGCGTAATAGCTGAAAGGTGCAGGACGCCCTGGTGGCAGACCTGGTGTCAGCTAGCGTGCCCTGTACCAACGAGTCCCTGATACAGTGTACATGAGTTCTAGTCCGACCTGTTGCCCTTTGCTGCATGTCATCCTCTTTCCTGTCTATTTTCAGCTCTCCTATGGAATAAAAGCAAAAAGTCCCCCAAAATATAACACCCCCACCCAAAAAACAACAACCTAAAGCTGCCTCTACATGTTTAGTTTTGACTTTGGAAAAATTTAAATTTGGCCCTAAACCATTCAGTGCTTCGTAAACCAACAGTCGTATTTTAAAATCAAGCCTGTGACAGACAGGAAGCCAGTGTAAAGAAGAACAGGAGTGATGTGATTCACTTTTTTGCTCTTGGTAAGGACATGAGCAGCAGCATTCTGGTTAAGCTGCAGCTGTCTGATTGATTCTTTAAAGAGACCTGTAAAGACAGGATAATCATTAGTGATAATATGGCTCAAGTATCAAAAAGGAATAACACCATGGTGAATATATTTCACCAGCCTTTCTCACAGCAGGGGTATTGTGTTGAAGCATAGAGTTCTTGGCATTAGAGGTGTTGAATTTAGCAGCACTGATGCAGCCCAGCCGTTTAAGCCTTTGTTGTTGTTCTGTGTTTATTTCAGAGCAAAGCAGGCGGGACGACCTGGAAGCTCTAGGACACATGTTCATGTACTTCCTGCGAGGCAGTCTACCTTGGCAGGGACTCAAGGTGAGGAGACAGCCAACCAACACCAAACCAGTGTGTTCATCACTTCAGTCATCTTTCTTTTGGGTTTTCCCCGTTCCTTTCAAGCATGGATCTCTGTCTTCAGTCATTAATAAATTCCTCCCTGTCTCTGTCGTTTTTAGGCTGACACTCTGAAAGAACGTTATCAGAAGATTGGAGACACAAAGAGAGACACACCAATTGAGGTCCTCTGTGAAAGCTTCCCTGGTTCGTATACACACACACACCTCTACAAAACAGCTGTTGCATATATACCCCGGTACGCATTTGTTGATCAAATTTCATGTGTCTGTGTATGAATATGTCCACGTGTGGGTTCGGTGCCTGTGTGTATGTAACAGAAGAGATGGCCACCTACCTGCGGTATGTGCGTCGGCTCGACTTCTTCGAGAAGCCAGACTACGACTATCTGAGGAAACTCTTCACGGACCTCTTTGACAGAAATGGATACATCTTTGACTACCAGTATGACTGGACTGGAAAGCCACTGGTTAGTGTGGAGTGTGTGTTTTGTGTTGTGCATGCACAGTGAGCTGTCTGAGCTGAACTTACTGCTCGGTTTAGAGCAGGGTCGATGCTGAGAGGTCAGTTCAATAGTGATACATAATCATATGACTCATTTACTGTGTAAACAGGAAGTGATGAAGTCATTAACTTAGAGACTTAGACCTAAAGTCACTTCCTCCTCCAAGTTTTAATCGAGTGTGGTCAGCAGAAAACAAATAATGTGAGCTTGTAGTACACAATGCTGTGACATTCAGCATTCTCAGGCTGCTACATTTGATGTAATTAGTTTATAAAATTGATAATTTAATCCACTGTACAAAGTACTTCACAAAAATTTTTTATAAAACACAAGTCATAAACTCATCAGTTTTAAAAGAAATTTCCAATTATATTAAACAAGAAAATATGAAAACGAAACATTTAGGGAAATAGGAAGATTAAAGTTCAAGTAAAATCAGGAAAGCTCTGTTTTAGGAATGGAGAATGGTCTTAAGCTCAATAGTAGCACACCAAGTCCACATAAAGAATCCTCATGTAACCATCTGTGTATTTCCTCACTCTGATCCCATGTTGACCTCACTTCATGTGTGTTTAGCCCACTCCTATTGGTCCGGTGGCCAGCGAGACTCCACTTCAGACGAGCAACCGAGAGAAAGCACCGCAGACCAAAAATCAGGTACGCATGCTCATTCTGAACAAATATGCAACATGTTAGCATTGCCATTCCTGTGATTTTAAGTAGAGTCAGAGTATTTGGAACAGATTCAGTACATAATTGCCAAACGTTCAGTAATTCATACAGTGGATGTCCCAGTCTACTCACGGTATGTCAGTCACGTGAAGCAGCCCTGCGTCTCACTCACAGTGCTGCTCTCTCAGCTTTTGTCACTTTCTTTGCTCTACTTAAACAGCCAATCCTGCAGAGATCTGAACTAAGGATGTTAACACCAAAAGTTAACTGCAAAAAGTCTGCATTGTTACATTTCATAATTCATGTAGTATAGTTATTGTGCCTGTTAGCTAAAGTATTTTTAAATTCAGTCACAGTGGACAGTAGACGTGTTTTGACACTGATCAACAGAAAAGCTTGAACACACTGTGTGTTGGTAGGGTGGGAACCGAACTCCGATGCTTTTGTGGTACCAACCGAATTAAGTAAAAAAAATCATCAGCGTTATTGCACATTTTCTTAGCTGCAGAGACAACCAAATGAACTTTTTGCTGCTAGTTAGCCAGCCAGTGCAGCTAACCTGTATCTGCTCGTTGGTTAGTCCATTAGCCTCATGGTCTACTCGGATGGAAGCTGCGGCACATCCTCTCCTCACCAAAGGCAGAGAGCGTTTCAGGCGGCATGGAGTGGTTTACAGGCCGGCAGGTAAAAGGGGAGAAACACACTGAAGTTGAAGGTGGATTGTTGTCTGACCCAGGGTAACTGGTCTTTACCACAGAGACAGTAAGAGGTCTCACATTCTATTTCCACACTGAGCACACGGTAGACAGTACACAGCATATACCCACATCTGGGCAGTGGCATTTACTGTATACTTGCCTAAAGATAACCACAGGTACATGCCACTGTTCATTTTGTGGAAGGCTGTAGGTAATTATTTCTTTAGTGTAATCTGTGGTATTTACTATGCACAAGAGATTTATGTTCCCTGACTTTAGCCTTTTAGGTAATGCCTCCTCCCAAGAAACATAAATTCCCCCGCATAATAGCACCAAGCTTTGAGGGAAGTGCTGTCTTTAGGGCAAACTCAGAGAGCAAATGTCCTTTCCGTTGCTGTCGTACCATAACCCACAAGCTTCTTGGTGGGGACAGATAGATAGCTAATACAAATATGAACTGAACACACAAAAGCACAGTATTGCACTTTGTAAAGGAGAAACAAAACTGTCAAAGTAGATGAGAGAAGGCAGTGAAAATCTAGGAAAAATGTGTCTGATGCTCATTTTCATCTAGAGCTGCTTAATTAATCATATTATAGACACCACAATATGGCCAGGTGCAATTTGATAAAAGTAAAATGTGAGACAAAATAACATTATATTGAAGTACTGTAGTTCTACAGAGATGCCCTGGCCTACAAATCTTGTTCTCCACATTTAAGACAACATGTTTAAAACGGACCGCAAAAATGTCTTTTAATAGTTTTGTTTTTTGGTGAAAATTAAATTTGTGACACAAAAACTATTATTCCCACACTATTCGTGTTCATATTGCAATCACAATATCTGTCAAAATAATTGCAATATCATGGTTTTATTTCTGTTTTCAAATGGTGCATATTTTCATCCCAAATGTGTCACATCTCTGACTGACTGACATTGCACAATATCATCCTGGCGTGATCCTTGAATTTAGATCAGTTTGCTAAGATGTGTTTGGAGTTTGACATGAAAGCCTTTCTTTCTGTTGACCAGTGTCAGAAAACATAAATTTTGCATCTGTTGTTAAATGCTGTTACACAAAACATGGAAAAACCTCAGTGTACAGTAAGCACTGTGTTCATGTGTCGATGGAAATCCAGTTGCTCTGCACTGTTATTAAAAATAGTATGAAATGGAAATGGTTTTCATGGTGTGTCAACAAAATAGGATATTGTAGAACACTAGTTCATGTACACATTCATACAAGTAACCCACACATTACGCTCTCACAAAGGGCTGGGCGGTATCATCTAAAGTTGATACACTTGTACTGTGTATTATCTAGGGCTGCCCCATAAAAGTCGATGAATTGAGTCATCAGTTGTCAGTCGAATCACTGCACTTCTTTTTAGCTGTGTAATTGTACAGCAGAGCACTGCAGGAGCAACAGCATGGCAGGGTTTAAACTTTAAAAACTGAGTCCTGAACCTCATTTACACCTGGTATTATTATACAGTTTGTATCCGCATAAGGAAAACTGTATGCTAATGCAAGGTGTAAAAGCATTGTGATCTGAATGCGATCAGATCTACTTGTCCACATCTGGCTGGCATTGTGTGTGGATCTTATCGTTAGGTGTAAACACAATCCACACAAAATGCACAACATAACGGATAGGTCATGTCGTATTTGTTTTTAGCTAACATTGAGTATAAGTTGTTCAAATTTAGAGAGCGAGCAAGTGAGATGGTTGAAATAGACACTCCAATAACCGATTATCCATCTGTTCTCTGCCAAAAGATGTGTTATTCAACTGAACTGCTTGAAAAGCAATACGGGTGGAAATGAATGATATACAGTAAGATATAACTCTCTGCAACTAATCTGTGCAGCTGATCAGCTATTAACAAGGCTAATAATTAATCTACACACAGAGTTGCCGACAAGCCAGTTCTGCAACACACCAAGACAAACTGACACAATATTTTTTATACAGAGAAAGGAATAAAATGGACAGATTTTTTTTTTTAAGGAAGTCTGCTGATTTGCCACCTCTTGAGTTACGAGGAACGAGGATAACAAGAATGCATTAAAAATATAATTTTAATACCAGGAGTGAATGGGGTGAAAATAATGGAACAACAGAACTAACTGCGATGTGTGTAGAGAAGGCTGATGGAAACAGGGAGCAGCACGACTCGTGTCTTTTGGCTGCTCGGAGCTGACGCTGTGTGTGTGTTCCATTTGGTCCACCAACATTTTTTTTTAATTTGTGTCAGTTTCTCCCCATTGTCTTAGTATTCAGATGTGTTGGTTTTAACATGGTTTTTGTGACGTAAAAATCCATTCTATACCAGAACAAATGCTACTTCCCAATTAGGGGTGGGCGATATATATCGTTTGCGATAATATCGTCATTGTTGTTTTTACGATGTGCAAATATCGAGTATTTAAATTACTTCGCCAAAAATATTGAAACGCACGCGGAAACTCACATCCACTTAATACACGGTGCAACAACACTCTCTACAGCATGGCAGGATTCAGTCACACGACAAGTGGGCCTACATGATCACATGACGTGATCACATGACCTCTCGCTAGCATCCTCCTTGCAACAGTTTAGCAGCGCGTTGTGATGGTAGAGAGAAAATGCAAGCACCTCCAGTCCCTGAAGCTACCGGTACTTCAGATGATTTAGTGCCGAGACGTGGGTCTACCTCTCTGGCATGGAAATGGTTTAGTTTCGAAAAGACTTTTTTTAGTGCAGCGCTCAGAGCGCTTCTAGTTGAAATCTGTTCAACGTAAGCCACCACTGGGCGCTCGGAAAATGAGTTTTTGAGTGCTTTCAGCACTAAAAACGCATTTGGTGGACACAAGCCCTAACTCAGACAATTCCAATCACATTTTAAAGGATATCGACTGATTATCGTTTATTATTTTTTGCCCATATCGCCCACCCCTATTCCCAATCTGTATTTTTTGCATATTTCACAGTGAGCAATGACCAGTTCTACCGCCCAGCCTTACATTTATATTCACAAACACAAATGCACCAGTAGTTAGGTTGCAGGCTTATTTGGGTCTAATCCCAACAAACCACCTCCTTCCCCTTTTGCATGGGGCTTCCACACGTGCGCACTCTCCTGTGCACTTTCACTGTACTGCACACTTGAGTGCTCACGCTACTGTTGCTCCTCCACCAAATACTGACTCTGTACTCACTACTTCTTTTCTCTTTCCTTTTTACTCTTTGCTTATTCTCTCCTCACCGTACTGCTCCTCACCCCGCCACTCCTCACCTCCATCTGTTTGTCTTCCCACTTCTTCCTCGCCTTACTGCTTTTCCTTCTTCTCTCACTCTAATCCACACTGCTTCCTCCCCTTTCCGTGCGACCCTCCTCTTCCTTCTCACTTGTCCTCTTCCCCATCCTCCTCCTCCCTTCTCGTTTTTCCTGCGATTGGCTTCCTGTCTCCTCTAGTCTCCAGAGGGGAAAGGCAGTGAGTCCCAGCCCACTCCAGTGACCAATCGAGAGCTGCTGGGCTCCCATCTCACTGCTGATAGGCTGGGCGGGTCTGTCCAGGTACTGAGAGGAAGGGTTAGCTCTGCTAGCTTCCTGTCTGTCTGCCTACCTGTTATCCGTCTGCCTGCATGACCTCCTCTGTCTCTGCAGCAGGGCTGACTTCAAGTGTGTTTCCTCACAACCTCAATAATTCCCTCACATGGGACTATTATGATAGACATTCCAAATTAAAACCTTTACTTATCCATGTTAGGTAATCTTACTTTTTAACTAGTGCTGTCAAACGATTAAAATATTTAATCGCAATTAATCGCATTAATGTCATAGTTAACTCGCAATTAATCGCACATTTTTATCTATTCTAAATGTCCCTTGATTTCTTTTTGTCCCATTATTTTTTTCTCATTTTAATGCTCTTATCAGCATGGAAAAGTAAACTTTCCATTCAGAATATTATTGGCATCCATTTCGGCGTCTCGCGCTCGCCATCCACTCAAAACCTAACGTCTACTACTCTTAAACAAGTGTGTTTTGTTTCCGGTCTAGCTAGATCCGGTGTGGTGTTGTAGTTTTTCTAACGTTACTAGTTGGTGCAACAGCACGTGAAAAAAACTACAAAGTGTGCTAGGCCAAAAAGAACGTTAATCTCACGATAAAAAAATGTATGCTGTTAAAATGGGTTTGCTTTAACGCCGTTAATAATGTGTTTAACTGACAGCACTATTTCTAACATGAAAGTAATGGAGACTACCTGCAAAGGGGCAGACGGTGGTTTGACATATATATAGACAAAGGCCACATGATGTAGGCTGCTTTTTGGGGGGTGACTAGTGACAAGGTAGAAGAGGCTGGGGTTCATACTGTATTTGAGGCAACAGCTAGAATAAATAATAGAAAGTCAGCAGAAATTAAGTTGGTACTTATGGTTGAGAAGTTTTCTTTACTCTGCATAGGGTCAGCCCACAGTGCAGAGGTGAATGTGTTAGAAAGTTGATATTTGTTAAGAATTTACTTGTGAAGTAATCCATGTGGAAACAGATTAGGATTTAATGCATTCTGAGGCACTAGTAGTTTTTCTATGTTGCTTGACATAAAAAAGCACCCCAGCTGTTACAATGTAGTGAACGCACTGATTGTGAAATTCTGGGCTGATACAGATGTTTAAAATAACAATTTGTCCCATACCAATGTTTTTTGTTATTTTTTTGCCCTTTTCTGCCTTGTTGCAGCTCAGTCTGTTTCTCTTCTCATCCAAGATGTGAGAGGCAGAACAGCCGCTTACTGTCCGTGCTGCTGCGTGGATCACATCAGCGTTTGCATGTAATTTGTGCCGGTGCTGGCAAACAGAGGAGACTATTTCTCCAATATGCGAGTTGGAAATAACCAACACAATGTTTAGCCAGCACAAAATTGTGCATACATACATATCTAATTTTCCATTACCATCTCTACCTTGTAGCCATGGCTTACTTTGTAAGAAGTAGCATCATGCTTCATATATTGTGTCATTGTTTGTGTCCAGCATACTCACAAGATAACTGACATATTATTTACTTTATTGGTATTATAAAGGAAGTTTTTCCTTGCCACTGTCACCAAGAACTTGCTCGTGGTGGTACTGTTGGGTCTCTGTAAATAATGTTATAAGCAGTACAGTCCAGACCTGCTCTATATGAAATTTGTTCTGTGAGGATTATAATTTGGTAGTGGTGTGTTAATGTATTCTAAGATTTTATCAAAGATATGTCTTTTTAATGGGATTTTTGTGGCAAATACAAAAAGTGTATTAGGACTGTACAGCACTGTTTAATAGTAATGCAGTCTGCAAGGAAATAAAACATTAAAACAAAGAAGCAGACGGGTGGGGTAAAAACAGGAACCAGGAATTATATGTATAAACTAGACACCAGTGTCAAAAAAGTTATTGTTTCACCTACAGTGACACACACAGCAAGCTAACAATGTAATGATTTTGTTGACGTGTTACAAGTTAGTGAAAACATACCTCTTTATATTTCTCAATATGTTTAAATGGAGCAGTATTTTAAACACATTAGTAAAAGGGACCCAGTCGTTTTTTATTGAATATGTATATTGATCGATTTGGATTTTTGAACATGTTTCTATAGGAGAGCGGCATTGCCATTTATGATACTGCATTTTAAGCTTGAAGTGGGTAAGCCTGAGAGAAGTTGATTTTAAAAAAATTTCAGTGGCCTGTGCACTGAAAGGATGAGAAATATTTAAAAAGGAAAAGATGATGGGTTTAATGGTTAAGATGCTTAAAGGAACTGAAAACTGCAAGTTTGTACTAGCATGTATGTGAGCTGTTCAGTTGGTAAAAGATTTAAAAGTCCAAAAATTGTCATTGCTTTTTGTTTTAAATTCTCAAAGTCAGCCATCAATAAAGGTCCAGTGAGTAACATCTAGGAGGTTCTATTGACCAAAATGCAATAGAAAAGTGTATAATCACTATATAATCACCTGAATATTGGAATCATTGTGTTTTTGTTACCTTTATAATGAGCTGTTTTTATCTGCACACCCCGCTGGTAGTGTAGCCCAGAAGGGACAAACCAAACACGCACTGTACATAGGGCCTGTAGTTTCTCCTACACACTTCTCAGCCCGTTATCATTCCCATGTTGTCAAATACAGACGCGAGTGGTGTTCAGTTAGTTTCAATCTGCAACTGCACTGCTAGATGACACTTAATCCTACACACTGGACCTTTAAGCAGAGGTGCCGCTATTTTGCATGGCAGCAAAGTGAATGTTTACAATGCCTGTTTAGGTGTTAGGCTACCCTGGATGTCACAGCTCTTATGGACTACTAAGACCACGTCCACATTAAGCTGGCTACATTTGAAAACTTTTCCTTTGAGGATGGAGAGCAGGACACAGATTTAAGTTGCTGAGACTCACCCGGGCTCTGTTTGTCACATTGCTTTTTGGCTGTAAGGAAGAAGAGTTTTCTATAGTTTTGGTGTGTCTGTATAGAAAAAGGACTTTTTACAATATAACCAGAAAACACTTGTGTGGAAGCATGTGGTTTTCACACATAAACAGTGTTTTTCAGATTTATCTGACTTAATGTGGACGTAATGTAAGTTTTTTAATTGAATCCCTCTAATATAGGACATTGGTACATCTGTGCTCATCCCTCTGTCTTCCATTCCCCGCCTCCAGGTGATGAGTTCAACCAATGGGGAGCTTAATACAGACGATCCCACTGCAGGGCACTCCAACGCACCAATCACAGCCAATGCAGAGGTGGAAGTGGCTGATGATACCAAGTAAGAACACACATTAGAGTAGAGCGCCAGGGCTCTTCTTTTAACTGTTTTACAAGAAATCTGAAATAACCAAAATCTGTTTTTGGCTAGAAACTGTGTGTATGTAAACCATGTAGTATAAAAAGGTGATTGAGAGTAGATGTAGACAAACACTGACACCTCATGATCAGCTCATTGATCAGCTGATGAACAGCCTGTTTAAAGTTAAAGTGAGTTTAAATGCAGTTTTCAATAAATGCCTACTCTATTTTTTGTCTCTTGCTCCTGTTTCTTCTTTTTGCATTTTGAAGCTCTACTTACAACCTGGTTACATTCCACCAGCGCCAAATGCCAATACTTGTAATTTCCCCCCCGGTCTTAAGATTTTGTTCAGGAGTGTATAATCCCTGCCGCTGGGTCAAATTCAGTCAGATTCCCCTTGAAAGGATCTATCCGTTAATGATGGTTTGTGTGTTGCAGGTGCTGCTGTTTCTTCAAGAGGAGGAAGAGGAAAGCTCTCCAGAGACACAAGTGAAAACGAGAGACAAGAGAGAAACCCTGGTCTCTTCTTCTTTTTCTCTCTCTCTCTGTCTCTAGCCTTCTTCATACAGCCCCCTTCCACCCCCACCCCCACCCTCACCCTCTCAGTCCTCCTCATCCTCTGCTGTTGGCGGTCTCCTGGTCTACCTTAGGTTGGCTGGACTGGCTGGACCACCGTGCAGCTGAGTGTGTTTGCTAAGCTGATCTACTGGTTTCAACTGCTCTGGACTGAGACAGAGTAACACGTGTTTGCTGTTCCACCTCGGAGCTTTAAACGGTGACTGGCTGTACCAGCGGTAGAGTCTTCATGTATTAACGGTCACAAACTGAACTGAAACTGGATCAACACAAACTGCTGTGGGAAACAAGTGATGACAAACAAACAGTTGGCAGATTGTCAGAGGCGAGCCGATGGGCTGATTAAGCTGGTTTACTGGCAGACTGGCTAGTTCTTTATTATTTTGTTTTTGTTTTTTTTTTCTTCCTTACTGACTGGTTCAGGGAAGAGAGAAGTGTATTTCAGAGGAGATATACAGAAGAGAGGACTAAAAGAGGATGGGAGGCAATGAGACTGTCGGACCACACTTGCACACAAAACAGACACACACACACACACACACACACACACACACACGTACAAACACGCTGCACACTTTCTCGAGGTCATCATAAAGAGACTTCCTGGACACAAAGATGCAGCTCTTGCACATAGTCTATAAAGTTTTTATTCTCTAGGGTCGTAGGAAGTACACAGTGAGTGGCTTGGTCTATTTCCCGCAACGGATTGGCCTCAGTGTACTTCTCAGACACGTTCACTCTCAGAGGAAAACCTCACAACCACCAGAATCAAAAGTTAAAAAGATGTTTATGTGAAAACTATGCTTTTTTTCCCCCCTGTTTTAATTTGTAACTAAAAAAAGACTGTCTACAATTTGGAACCTGTGTTATTTTTTCTGTCTTTTTGAGTTGTACAAAAGGTTTGTGTTTTGTAGCTTCGATTGTGTTCCTCAAAATGTTTTTTTTTTTAATAACTTGTATTTTAAATTTTCTGTTATGTTTTTTTTCCTCTTTCTCTCTGGGTTGGAGGATGGAAAGGCGAATAACTCCATTAAAAAACAACCAAACAAAATAAAAACTGATCTTTATTTAAGGGAATCATGACCAATATCAATATCCCTGTTTTAATGTGTCATTTAACTCTTCAGCTTTATCCCAAAAGTCTTGTCGGTCTTTCATGGTTTGATAACGGTTTTGTTACAATGTGGATGATCAGTTAGATGTAAGAGTGCAAATTGCCACGCTAGGATCCAGCACGGAGTTTGAGGAGGCAGGCTGCAACAATTAGTCAGTTAACCGATTAGCTGCTAACTATTTTGATAATCGATTAATCAGTTTGAAACATCGGTTAGCTCAGTCGGTAGAGCTGGCGACCCATATATGGAGTTGCTGCAGCGGCCCGGGTTTGGGTCGGACCTGCGGCCCTTTGCTGCGTGTCATCCCCTATCTCTCTGCCCACCTTTCCTGTCGATCTTCACCTGTCCTATCCAATAAAGCCATAAAATAACTTTAAAAAAATAAAACTAACCGATGCAGCCCTGTTAGAAGTCTTAATTGTCTTTGACCATCATACAATAGTTTTTAAAAACAGCCATGAGTAGGCTATGTGTGAAATTGCTACAGATTTACTTTTTGATCCTCAGCTGCCGTAGTCCAGATTAACTGCCTACTTTGGTTATTGAGCAAATCAAATGAAATGGTAATTCATTTGAAATGGTTCTGAACACGGTCAGCCTGTGGAGTGCTTGATCCAGCATGTCGACGGAGCAGGGCTCTGTAAAGATGTGTACACAAGTCTCTGATTTCCTGTTTGGCCAGCCTGAGTCCCATTTCATTCAGACCAGACATCAGCCAGGAGCAGCCTTAAATCCAAGCTGGCCAAGCATAGCTCCCATCCCTCTCTTCTTCTCCTGGGGTGACAGTATGCACTGTAGTGGCCTCCGACTGACTGGCTGGGTGAATTATCAAGATCTGTATCTCTTTAATCCACCCCATGCTTCCTTTTCTGATGACGGTGGGTAATGGTGCAGGCGGTTTCTGTCATAGGTAATACATGTTTTAGCAGTGAAACAGGTTTGAGGTTTGAAGGAATAGAAGCATCCGGATGTGCAGCTGTTGCCATAGTCAAAATCCCCAGATGCAGTTGATTTGAACACTTCTAGCTTAGCACTTAACAATCAGACATCATTGCATGATGTTTCAGTAATGAAGCTGAAAAATACAGATTAAAACAAAAATGTAGCAGGTTTGAGGGAGTTACCAGCCGCTGCGTCCTCATGCACAGCTATCGCCATGACCAGTTGTGTTGAAGTACAATGGTACATGCTGATGTTATATGTACAAAGTTAACCATCTTAGTTTTGCATGCTAACATTTGCTGACATGCTTTAACACAGTACAGCTGAGGATGATGGGAATGTCAGTTTGGCAGATACAGGTGGAGGTTCATAGACCAATGTATTAAATAACCAAAGTTGGTATTTATGGAGCAAAAGAAGCCCCCAGTGTTTTTTAAGATTTACAAATGTAAATAGGGTTTTGTTAAATGCAGAATTTGATTTTTTTTACATGTGTAAATAATACTGGCACTCTTCATTTCATAATCCTTTATGAGGTGATGTTGTGGAAGATGCTGGTGTTGTGTCTTCATTACATTTTTGAGTTTTAGGTCAAACTCAGACTCTTTGTGTTGAATTAAACTAACGATAATTAATGATAATTTACCTTTCCTCTTTAGAACAACTTAAATGGAAACAAAAGAAAATCTGTATTTCAAAAATGTTTCAGATAACTCATTAAAGTGATAAACGGTGAATAATTTCATACTTTCCATTGCAACTATGTAATTTTCAAGAAGCAAAATAATGAATCCTGTTCACAGCTCAATGAACAATTTCTGAAATACAGATTTTTTCCAGTTTCCAAAGATTTACATTTTTTAAAACTTAAAAGTTTAAATTTGACTTAAAACTGTTAAAAACAGTGAAGACAATTGCCTTGAAATTATGAGTTTTCTTAACTTTTCCTTTTTTTACAGTGTTGAGCTGTGAGTCATCCCCAGAATCCTGTCCTGGTAATCTCACTTCATGTTCTGGAACACCTGGAAATGAGAGCTTAATGGTTTGAAACATTAATGTCATCACATCACCAATCCAAGGAGGGTGATGTGACCCTCTCTCAGATCTGGTTAAGAACATGGCAGCCACATATAGCACCATGAATACTTGATTCTGATTGGCTGCAGGGTGTCCATTAATTCATGTAAGTAGTTCTTTTGAAACTATCTGTTTGCTTTCCTTCAATGCCTCATCTTCTGAACACCACAAGATGGTGACTGTAACACACATGCCCCCACACTGCTCCTCTGGACACTTTGTATAAGCCAGTGGTTCCTAACCCTTTTCCATCATAGTAAACTGACAACCCCTGACTCAGTGACATATTTTATGGATATTTTATATTATATTCAAAACTGTACAATTAATCCAAACAGTAACTTTGTAGTAAGCGTAGTGTTTTTTTATGAGCACATTTTTGTTCGAATTGACCTTTACGTGAGCATTTTATGAAATATGACACTGCAAAAACATATTAAAAAAAGGGCATATAAATCTTTCACATATACCAGGCTGCAATAATCAAACCATAAATAATCCAGTTTGCATTAAGTATATTGAAAATAAATCATTTATTGTGTTTTTTAGACCATAAAATGGTGTTGCATCATGATAAAAATATGTCAATTTAAGGGTTAAAACGTTTTAAAAATTCATTAATATTTGATATGTATGATTGCAACTGATACTGGTTTAAATTAAAAATTTTATAGCTTGATTTTTTATGAGCACATTTTAGTTAATAATGAATTTACTAATTGATTAATGAATCTATAAATAAATAGAATTAGGCTACAGTGTAATTCATTGTCAAGGAAAGAAAGAGGAACCCATCAATAAAAAGTTCAAATTGAAAGGGATCTAAAAAAAAACAACATAACTCTGTCATTAAGTATATCATTAAAATAATTATTATTGAATTCATAAATGTAAACATTTTGGTTGAGTGTTGAAGCTTTTTGCTCCTGGGCAGATCAAGAAGTTTTACTCCCCAAATTATTCATAAAAGAATGCAGTAAGTTCTTTCCTTGTTTAAGTGACTATGGGAGTGATTCACAGCCCTTGAGGAAATATTTTTCATATGACTAACCAAACATTTTTCCCTATAGGGTAAGCAACATTCCTCCACTAACCCTAACCAGCCAGAAAAGTCAGTTTTAGGCTTGCTAGCTTTCATATCCTATCAAATATCAGATCAAATATTTAAGCTTTACATACTCCCATTAGCTGAAATTACCCAAAGTTTTAAAGTCTCATCACATGTATGCAGATGACATGCAAATATATAAAGCTGTGTCTCCAAACCAATATAGTTCAACAGATTCTCAGTTAGACAAATAACATTTAAGTAGTCACATTAAATCAATAACAAAATCAGCCTTCTACCACGTGATATGGAGGAACTAGTACATGCATCTATTCACAGGTCTGTCTAAGACGGCAATCAGACAGCTTCAGCTGATCCAGAATGCTGCTGCCAGGGTTGTGACAAGGAGGCAAAAAGCGCAGCACACACTACAGTTCTCAGATCATTACATTGGTTAACAGTTTCTCACAGAATCAACTTCAAAATTCAGTTTCTTGTCCATGAGTCACTGAACAGTTTAGGTGCAAGATACTTCAGATCAGATCTGTCTCTTTAAAGTCCAGATGAAATTTAAAAAATGCCCCTTTTTTACCCTCAAAGATTACATCCCAAGTCATATTGTAGCCCCCATTTAACAATGTATGCAAACAAATTTACCAAAACTGCATTTCTTTGAATTTTTATATTGAAATCCAATCATTTTGTCTGCCAGTAAAAGGAAATGCCAAGTGTGCTTACATAAGCCTAGACTAACTGATTGCAACAGTGTGTAACAGAGCTAAGGTTCAAGAATTCAAGGATTTTACCATTAAAATTAAATTCAGACTGTAGATGAATCAAATAGTGAATTCCACTGTTTACGATAAGATAAATATCGTACAATAAGCATTGGACTACAAGAGAGTTGCAAGCCTACTAAAATACTTATTTTAAGCTTTGAATAGTCGAGTCAGGTTCTGGAGGTGTTGTTACAGCAATTGCGCAGAGCTGACGTGGCCTGTGGTGGAGGGCCCATAATGATATCTTTTTATGGGGACCAAAATCCCTTGCGGCATCCCTGATTGTTAATGGCTTTGGAATTGACCCCTTTCTCTACTCCTTTAAGATAGAAAAAGTTTAAAAAGGAATGTTCTAAAAACAACCTGCTGCTTTGCATATTCTGTAAGGAAGGTATGTGACACAACAATTATACAACTAGACTGGTGCACCTGAAAGCCCTCAGGGTAAATAGACAGGCCATCTCACTGTGACAGAATGTAATACAGGTACATTCTTAAGGATGATGATTGACATAAGCCCTATGCATATAACAATAATGATAATAAATGTTAAACTTCTTGATAAATAAAGTCAACATTAACAACAATTAACATAAAAATATTTTTTTCTTATATACAGGAGACCAGAAGTGTAACAAAAACAATAAAGCATTTAATTAATGAATATGTGTATAATGAAAATAAACTAAGTTAATTACTATGTATGACAGCCTTAAAACAACCAAATTCATGGGATTTATTACCATAAAGACATATAAACACAACACTGAATCTAGATTAAAAACACAGTAGGCAGAGCTGGCGACCCATGTACGGAGTTGCTGCACCGACCTAGGTTCGAATCCGACCTGCGGCCCTTTGCTGCGTGTCATCTCCTCTCTCTGCCCCCCTTTCCTGTCTATCTTCGGCTGTCACTATCAATAAAGGCAGTAAAAGGCCCAAAACAAAACAAAAAAAACAAAAAACAAACACAACAGCAACACAAATCCCAGGCTGAGAGTCAACAAGACCAGCAGCCCCCTTCCCAGCACCCTTACCTTTTTCAAACCTCTGCTTTGGCAACATTTTTGATTTAAAACGTCATCCCAATAAAGACAATTAAATTGAAACTGAGTGGACACCATTAAATGGTGATAACATGTCACCTGACAAAGGATTTCAGGCCATTTTAACAAGAACATCTCCACCTAATGTGTCTTTAAATGTCTTGAATTTAAGTAGAAGTTTGAAGGAGAAAATAATGTAGGCTAGCTTACATATCAGATCAAATATCAGATCAAATATTTCATCTCCCTAAATGAAATGAAAAGTCCTAAATGATATTTCATCAAGACTCTTTGAGATGATTTCTGTAAACAGAACTTATTTGGTCATCATTGGGAGCTCCTAAAAATGGAAATTGACAAATATATTTGATTATATGGCAGCAATTTTGCAAAAATGGATGTCTTTGTAACAGTGCCAGCAGCTACTGGAGAGGTGTCTGCTACAGGACCCCAGACTTATCTATGATTCCATGTCCATCACAAATGTCCCTCCACCTGGTCCTCCTAGCCAGACCTCAAACCAGCTTGGATGGGGCCGTTGAACGAGTGGCTGCGACTCACCGACTGACATTGAAAGAAAGCGTTGCAGTCAGCCACCTCAACACTGCCTTTTCCTTGCCGTCACATCTGGAGCTACATGGTACTTGTGGTCTGAGAGTGCCATGGTCCCACTCATGTTGTAACACAAAGTTTATGACGCACTAACACACTGTTCCATTTTCTTTGTATGAAAAGTGCCATACAAATAGTCTGACTGATCGATTGGGTGTTGAAGCTTTTTGCTCCTGGGCAGATCAAGAAGTTTTACTCCCCAAACTGGTTTTTGTTACGTCAAGCAGTCCATTGTGGTACTTCACTTTTCTCAGCAATTATTCTTTAAATAATGCAGTAAGTTATTTTAAGATGTTTATGTTAAGAAGCACATTTCAGTCGTGCATGAAGGAGTGAATTCCAGACAAAAGCACATTACGTATTATTTATAAATAACTGTTGTTGTCCTCGGGGGCCAGTGAAGACCTAAAGTCTGTGCCCACCATAACAGTCTGTCGTTAAAAGAGTAAAAACCAAGCCAGAAAGCTCAGTGTCACCTACATTCAGACCTACATTTCAGTAGTTATATTAAATCAATAACAAAATCAGCCTTCTACCACCTTAAAAATATCACAAGCATCGATGTCAAAACATGATGTGGAGAAACTAGTACATGCATTTATTCACAGGTCTGTCTAAGACGGCAATCAGACAGCTTCAGCTGATCCAGAATGCTGCTGCCAGGGTTGTGACAAGGAGGCAAAAAGCGCAGCACACACTACAGTTCTCAGATCATTACATTGGTTAACAGTTTCTCACAGAATCAACTTCAAAATTCAGTTTCTTGTCCATGAGTCACTGAACAGTTTAGGCTCAAGATACTTCAGATCAGATCTGTCTCTTTAAAGTCCAGATGAAATTTAAAAAATGCCCCTTTTTTACCCTCAAAGATTACATCCCAAGTCATATTGTAGCCCCCATTTAACAATGTATTCAAACAAATTTACCAAAACTGCATTTCTTTGAATTTTTATATTGAAATCCAATCATTTTGTCTGCCAGTAAAAGGAAATGTCAAGTGTGCTTACATAAGCCTAGACTAACTGATTGCCACAGTGTGTGACAGAGCTAAGGTTCAAGAATTCAAGGATTTTACCATTAAAATTAAATTCAGACTGTAGATGAATCAAATAGTGAATTCCACTGTTTACGATAAGATAAATATCGTACAATAAGCATTGGACTACAAGAGAGTTGCAAGCCTACTAAAGTACTTATTTGAAGCTTTGAATAGTCGAGTCAGGTTCTGGAGGTGTTGTTACAGCAATTGCGCAGAGCTGACGTGGCCTGTGGTGGAGGGCCCATAATGATATCTTTTTATGGGGACCAAAATCCCTTGCGGCATCCCTGATTGTTAATGGCATTTGTAATTGACCCCTTTCTCTACTCCTTTAAGATAGAAAAAGTTTAAAAAGTCCTCAAAAAAATGTCAGAAATAAAGGAATGTTCTAAAAACAACCTGCTGCTTTGCATATTCTGTAAGGAAGGTATGTGACACAACAATTGTACAACTAGACTGGTGCACCTGAAAGCCCTCAGGGTAAATAGACAGGCCATCTCACTGTGACAGAATGTAATACAGGTACATTCTTAAGGATGATGATTGACATAAGCCCTATGCATGTGCTTATCAATGATGAATAAAACATTTTTAACTGTGTTTATACTACATACTAATGTGTATTCATGCGTTATAAATGATAATTTCATTATTAATTCATGCTTAACTAATGCTTAATAGTGTGTACTCATTATAAAGTGTTACCAACAAGGGTAATAATAAATGTTAAACTTCTTGATAAATAACGTCAACATTAACAACAATTAACATATAAAAACAATTTCTTTTTATATGTTTTGGGAGCTCCTAAAATTGGAAATTGTCTTTGTAACAGTGCCAGCAGCTACTTGAGAGGTGTCTGCTACAGGACCCCAGACTTATCTCTGATTCCTTGTCCATCACAAATGTCCCTCCACCTGGTCCTCCTAGCCAGACCTCAAACCAGCTTGGATGGGGCCGTTGAACGAGGGGCAGTGCAGTTTTAGCTAGTAGTTTTATGAACTGAACTTTTGACCTCCTGATCTGCTGGGGGGAGAGAAAGTACAGAACAAATACAATGTAAACCAGGTCATTGAACTAGTTTGAACAGAAGATATGGATTGATGGTGGTGGTAGTAGTATTTTACTCCTCTGTTTTTTCTTTAACCCTTCCATACTGTTTGGGTCAGATTTGACCCGTATCTATTGAAATGCATTTTAGTGTGGATCAAATCAAGGAAAATAGGTTTGGTTGGTTAAATGTATGTGTGTGTGTGTGTGTGTGTGTGTGTGTGTGTGTGTGTGTGTGTGTGTGTGTGTGTGTGTGTGTGTTTGTGTGTGTGTGGACATGTAATGGTGTATCAACAGTCACTTACTGCATAACCTTTAATAATTACTGATAATAGTGCAGTTACACAATGGGTCGCTCCAGGTTACAAAAAGCCAGTTTGGGGAGTCCTATATCCTTGACAACCTGTTAAACTTCTTTAATTTTTCAGGGGCGTGAGGGAGACGAACCTGCATAAAAAGAGACAGGAAGATGCACATAGCAAGCACATCAGGCAGAGAGTTGAAACATCCAGAAGGGATTATCACCGACCTCCATCTGCAAAGCTTCATCTCCCTGCTGCTCCAGCCACCCTCCAGAAGGTAAGACAAGCTGCACACTCTCCCTCTCTGCCTGGCTTCATGTGGACGATGCTTATTCACTTAAATAAGCAAGATGACTGCAGATCTTTAGACTCACTCTGGTTCTATAAAGATGCATCATGGTTCCTCAGTTTATTAACAGGAATATTCAGAACCCACTTTTAATATGCAATTTAAAATACACTTGAAATGATCGCTGTATGTATTTGTATGGTATGGTACACAAATAATTACATTATCGTGTGAACTGTGTCTCTCCCAGCTCTGTGACAGTTTACTGTTGGGACTCCATCATGGCAAATCCTCGTGCACTGCTTCTCCTGCTGGCAGGTAAGCAGCAGCCACTGAAAAGACCTTTACAATAAAAGCTTTATTTTTAAGGCATTTGATGACTAGCCTTATTTTAAAAATGTAGTGGGCTCTACAGGAGATTTAATTTTCCACATTTCTTTCCAAAATCATTTTAAAAAAGAACTTCCTCATTACAGTGTGACGGTGTGGGTTCAAAAGTGAGATGCGCCTTCAGATTTGTCTAGAATGATCAAATTTCCAATACAGAATTTACCTGAATAATGCATTTTGAAACATATGCTCATCCATGAAATCAATACAAATGAATACGAGGGCACATCAACATTTCACCATTTAATCAGCATAAGTAAGGTACAGTAATTTAGTTTCACACACTGAAGACATTTTTTAGTAGATTTAGTTAATTGCTCCACTTGATGATGAGGGCCTTAACCTTTAAGTTCTCCCATTTGTCATTGCGTTGAGAAATGCCATTCTAAGTCAGAGCCGTGACTTGTGAATGAAAAGAAAGAAAGCTTGATTATTGTATGATGTTTATCATTTCTTTTTCCTTCAAATTCACTCTGTAGTCGCTGCAAGCCAGGTCGACCTTTCTCTGTCCCAATCACTTAATGCTTCTGTGGAAGTGGACATCAGCAACTGTTCCATTAGTTTTTATGGACGTACATACTCAGTAATTGAGGTGAGTAAAATGAAACCATGTCTGAGAAAAGGCTTGTCTCTCATTTTCTTGCTGAGAGTTAAACAAGAAGTTTGGTATCACTCATGTCTGTGCAGTAAATATGAAGCTACAGCAGCAGTCGGCAGTGGTAAAAGTACTCAGATCTTTTATTTAAGTAAAAGTAATAATACCACAGTGTAGAAATACACTTATACAAGTAATGGTCCTGCATTCAGAAGTATTAGGATTTAAATATACTTTACAATTTGCTTATCTTAATATAAAGACTGAAAACTTAAGTCTCAAACAAACAATATTTTAATAGTTCCTATATAGTATGAACAAAGGGATTCTTCCCTGTAAATCCTTGTCATTTCACAATATTATTTATTTTATATTATTATAATTATAAGTTTGGCAGTTAGTAGAATTCATTCATTAGAGGCTAGTGTAACATCAATTCTTTTAGTCCATCTGAACATGAAACACAAATAAATATGGAATATATTGGATAATTAAATCTGAAAAATAATAACAATATCAAATACAAATAAATGATGGAGATTTGTTATGGAACTATTGCCCACAAATCTCCAAATTTCCCACCAAGTCACCTTGAACCTTTCTCTTCTCTCCAATGCAAAACTGCTTCCGTCTATTCTGTACTTTATGTATGACACCTTTTTGGACTGATGAGAAACTGATCTGATGTGGTTATTGACTTGCACTAATTGTACTATTAATGTAATAATCCATATATGGTGTCTCTCTCTTTTGCAGGTGTCGAAAAATCTAACCAATCGTGCAATTTGTTTCAAACATAACTCCTCTGACATCGCACAGGACTGTCTTTGGACTTACAATATTGACCAAACAGACAGAATAACTGTGCAATTACTAAATGAATCAACACCTGTTGACCTGCCAAACTTCAAGTCCAACATTTCCAAATGCTTTGTTTCCATTGTGTTCAAAGCTAATGACACCAATTATGTGAGTCATCATCAGTTCCATGTTTTTCATTGTTAATGTTGTTCTTTTAAACAAAATCAACATTTCAATTGTGACATTGTGTGGCAAAGGGAACTTCAAAGTTTATATCTGAAATATTATTCACATCATAAATGTCCTCATATTTTCTGTATCTTGTCTGTTTTTGATTTCAGGTTAGTGTTTCTTTTTACAATGTTGGAGCACAAACAGCTGTGAAATTCTCTGCGATGAAAGGCTTTAAAAATCCATCTGTTGTAAGTATATGTAAAACAAACCTTTGGTCTCAGATATGAATCTGTGTTTGTTACCATGGCAACCTATGTCATTTAACCAATCTGTTTTTATGGGAAGTTGACTTAATCCCAACTGGCTGTGATTTCAGACTTCAGTTCATAGAATCTCATCCCTGAGAGCAGACTCAGTTTGTTCCTCTTGTGTATTACCTTCACAGTTGACCCAAGTATTCAACTTTCCTAAAAACGAGCCCAGAGGTCATTTAACAAGAATCCTCAGACTCCTCTAAACTACACACCTGTTGCTAAACCTTTTATGATCCGTTTCAGTGAAATATATTGATGTTTCTTTCTAAGAACAAATAGACATGTCATTTCTGCCTCTGAAAACTTACAAGGTTAAAAGGTCTTTTTTTGTTGTGCAGTGCTGGAAATACCTTCAGAACTGCAGAACCTTTAACCTTCTAGGTTTTCTAAGGTTGCTAGATAATTATTGTAAAGACTAGAATCTAATAGTAATAATGGTAATATATGAGAGGTACAAACTTGGGTATCCTGAGAGATTATAAGCAATTCAAGGATTTTATTGCCTTTAATGGATAGTGACAGCTGTAGAGTGATAGGAAAGGGTGGAGAGAGGGGATAACACGCAGCAAAGGGCCACAGTTTAGAGTCGAATCCATGGCCGCTTCAGCAAGGACTCAGCTTTGGTACATGGGGCGCCAGCTCTATCAGGTGAGCCACCAGGGTGCTTTCTGGTCATATGTCCACTGACTCATCTGATGCTTAGGTCACAACTGCTCTCATTGTCCTACTGAACTGTCCTAAAATTGGGAGAAAATTAATTATGCACATATAAAAAGGTGGACTCACAGTGTAGCACAGTGTAACATTGTTAACCTTGATTTTTGTTTTCCTTTTCTAGGTCATGGAAACAAAAAACGGTAACACCGCACTGAGCCGACAATCTGTTCCAACTGCTTCTGCTGTCAATGTTGACTGGGACATAAGCGGATGCAGAGTCGCAGGTAGGCGAATCCGGTGATTCACAAAGAGGGCTCTAGGACTTCTCAGGGATCCTCAAAACAAAATTGTGAATCTCCGTTATAATTGCTTTTTTTCCCTGTCATTGCGGTACACTTGTTGATGTTTAATGCTAAACTAATTTCATAACCCTTCTATCACCTCCCAGATGTTGCTCATGTGGCCAATTCAACGATTAGGTTGGTCGCAGAAAACTGCACTACACACGTGTGTGATGTCTCTGCTGACATCCAAACTGTCAGTACATGTGGATCCAAGATTTGCCTGGGCAACAACACGTAAATATGTTTGCTTTATATTTGGAATAAAGTTTGAATAAAGGTTCAGCCTACTGATTTAAATGAAGTGAACCCTCTGGACTAAAAGGCACTTGTGTTCAACGAAGACTTGATGAGAAAGTTCTAATATTTTTCAGATTAGGGCTGCAACTAACAATTATTTTCGTTACTGAATAATCTGTTTTATGTTTCTAAAAAATGAAATAAAAAAATCAACTCATTAATCGTTCAGTCTATAGAACTTAAAAGTGTTCTCCAACGATTTAGCATTGCACTTCAATAACATGAAAGAGACAAGCAGTAAAGTCTTGAACTGAGGTTGCAATACAGCTTTTTTCTTGCTAAGACTGTCTCACAATGTGTGTGTGACGTTGTACAGTTTTGCTTTATTCCAAGGTCACTGAGTGATTTGTCATTGTGACAACAGCACTGCCCACTTATGGACAGCTTTAGAAGGCTCCATGCAAGTGTTTGCCTTGGCTGAATAGTACTCCCCATTATGAGAAAACTGACCTGTAATATTGGTGGAGAACCCTTTTGAGTTTCAGTAAGGATTAATTTTTCTCCAACTTATATTGACTGGAAGTGATGTCTTCATAGGATAAAACATCTTTTTTCTCATTGTGGTCTTTGGATTTTTCTCTCAAAAATAAAAGACAGAATATCTGTCCCTCTCCATCTCCACCAGGTGTGCTAAACCCCCTGCCGTGTGCACTGTGACTGGCTCCACTGTCATCGATTTTTCCAGCAGCATCCACTCTGTTCCTGATCGCTGTGTATACAGTCTGATTAAGCCTCAAGGAAGCTCTGCCTACAACATATTGGCAGGTTTCCTTGAGCGACGCCGTCAAGATGTGGTGTTTTTGGACCACTTGATACTGTCACTGAATGGGTCAAGTGTAAAAATCTATCTGGAGCAAGGTGGAAGAGTTCGGGTAAGCTGCCACAATCCATCTAAATCCACCTAACAGTGTATTTATGGGCTTGTTTCCACCTTCAGCCCTCTTTGTTTGATCAATTTGATGACCATTATTATCTCAATATCACAATATATTGTAATGATATTTACTTATTGGTAGCAGGATGATTTTTATTTTCATTAATTATTTAGCTAATGTTCATTAGCTTTGGCACCTTTCAGAAAACAAATATTTACTTGTTATTATTAATTAATTCAGACTTTTATCTACTTTTTAGAAATGTTTTTTACTCCTTATGACTAGTAACTATACAGTAGCTGTCAATATATTTTTTATTAAAACTTTATATGAAGAGATGATTAATGATGGCATGCAGTGTGTGTATGCACACTGTCGTTCTGGCCTGTGTACTGCAGCTGTGGGTGTACAAATTGTTGTTATTTCTAATGAACTTTTGATTAATTCATGTTTTATCGAGCCACACAAATAAAACAGTTACTGCCAAAATTCTGCGCAGCCATTCGTTCAGAAACCTTACAGTACAATTACAATTAGATGTCAGCCATTACTGTCCTTTACTGAGTGTTGCTGTAAAAGATCTTTCTTTAAGTGGGAACAAGCACACACGCAAAGCACATGTATGTGTATTTGTAATGTTTCAGCCTGTGTTCACTTTGTTCAACTTCATTTTGCCTATCTGCCATGATTTAGGTTGATAACCAAACACTAACGCTCAACACCACGGGTCAGCTGGTTCACGGTGTGGAGCTCTCCAAGAACCAGACTGTGGTTACTGCCAAGATACCTTTTGCCAACCTGACAGTCTTTTTTGATGGCAACACTGCACATGTGGCAGGTACATCAAACGAAATCCTATTTGGAGAAAATATTTGTGCCACAATTTTAATTTTCATTAATTATTAAGCTAATGTTCATTAGCTTTGGCAGCTTTCAGGAAACAAATATTTACTTGTTATTATTAATTAATTCAGATATTTATCTACTTTTAAGTATTACTATTTACTCCTTATGACTAGTAACTATACAGTAGCTGTCAATGTATTTTTTATTAACATTTTATCTGAAGAGATGATTAATGATGGCTTACCTTCTTCAAGGCTGATCTTGTTTGAGTTTAAGATTGACAGCTGTTGTTGAAAGTTCATTGATTTGTCCACCAGGGGATATACAGGCTGTGGAGGGTTTGTGTGGCAACCCCACTAATTCCAGCGAGAACAGCACCCTGAGTGCAGCCAAGTCCTCTAATTACAGTGCAGCCAGGTACGACTCCAACCAAACTGATATTACCAGTTTATTTATGTTGCATGGGTTTCAAATTGAATGTACTGTTGTGTTTGTCACCCAACAGCTGTGAGATTCACCACAACGACACCACTAACAGTACGATCAACTGCAACCGCACAACTGAACAGTAAGAACTGATCCAGCAAAACACACTAAACACTCCTGTCATCTTTAAAACAGGAACAAGCCATCTTTATCATATGTTCTTATGGACCCATAACTCTGTCATATGACCAGGAATGATTGTGGAAGCTAAACACACACAACTGGTAATTAACTCTCATTCTCCCTCACTGCATTGCTGGAACAGCTGCAATCTCATGAAGCAGGCACCTTTCACTGCTTGCCACAGCCATGCTGACCCAGAGCCCTTCATAACCGCTTGCATAAACACTTTGTGCAAATACCCAGCGGTGGACGGTGTCGGCTGCCAGTTTTTTGAAGCTTACGCCAAGTCCTGCAGCCTGAAACAATACATCACATGGGAGGACTGGAGGTCAAACACCAACTGCTGTAAGATCATCATTTCACTGTTTTATACGATGAAGATGGGATTAGACAAATTAAAGGTCCAGTGTGTAACATTTAGGAGGATTAATTGTCAGAAATGTAATATAATATTCATAGTTGTGGTTGTTTCAGACAAAATAAAATTCTATTGATTTCTGCCTGCTATTCCAGGCTTGAAATAAATATGGCAGTTTGATCAGAAAAACTCTGCACTAGAACAAATTCTCCCAAAAATACACATAGTAAAAGTATTCTTGTCCAGAATGTATAATCATTATTTGTCTGCTGCAACAGCTCAATTTGCTGTGAGCTGGAATGAGCTAGATACATGAAACTGCACCTGTGCTTCCCAAGAAACATGAGCCAAATCGTCCCAATGGTGGTGCTGTAAGGCCAGTCAACACCAAAATGGGTATACAGCATGGTTGGACTAAGATACATATTTCTATCATAAATGAGCAAGATCGGTCAAAAAACATGGCTGCCATTAATCAAAACATGGTCGTGAAAGGCGGGGCTTGGCCATAACTCATTATCCATTTGTCCAATCATAAGAAGATTGGTAGATGTCTTCAGACCGTGATTACAAAGAAGTCTACTCAGAAATTTTGGTATGCGTGGTCTGGGGGCAAGTATTATCTAAAATCTGAAGGGACATATTTATTAGTGGAAGTGGTTGTGGCCATATCCCATATTTGTTCATAACTCA
Organism: Dicentrarchus labrax; assembly: GCF_905237075.1. Taxonomy (NCBI): domain Eukaryota; kingdom Metazoa; phylum Chordata; class Actinopteri; family Moronidae; genus Dicentrarchus; species Dicentrarchus labrax. The sequence continues at coordinate 3,195,619 of NW_026136701.1, forward strand.
AAATGCCTGTGAGCAATCCTAATACAACTCACTGCAGACATCCCAGTCTATGTCCTGGTCTTACCTACCAAGTTTCATTCAGTATTGATAAAGAGGGGCCAGATGATGGAACTTTGGGTGCACTGTTATTAAAGTGTCTGATTGGTCTCACTCCTTCTCTTAACAGAATTATAGTGACTCTACTTGCCATTGTCAAGCTTTCATTTTGAGCCACTTATTTCCGTTGAGCAAACTCGTTGCTGCTTGTGGATATATTCTTTATCTGAAAATTAGTTGTATACCGTAGCTGTCAAACAAATACAGTGGAATAAAAATAGAAGAATGTCGAGTATAAAGGAGGAGAACATAAAATACTGTTCCACTGTTCCATGACCAGTGGACTTTTTTCTGTCCAGTAAAAACTACATCACAAAATGTGTTTACACATACAATAAACAAATGGGCTTTTTAATGTCATTTTCATGTCATTCATCTTTCATTTGATACTGAGCCTCATCTGCATGTGTCTGTCTGCAGCTGCTGCCCCCCCCTGTCAGGACCAGTACTGCAGTGCTCATGAGTTCTGCGGTGAGCAGCACGGTGAATCCCGCTGCTTCTGTCGGGCCATTTTCGCCTCCAAGTACAGATCAACAGACACTTTAGGTACTGTGCAACAAGTGTGGCATGAAAAACAACAAGGTGAAAGGTTGTCATGTCTCTTCATAGGGAGAATTGGTTCAGACTACCTTTAGCATTCCACCAAATCATCACGATGATAAAATCACATGATTCCCTCCCTCCTGACCACAGCTACTAACTTATTATTTTATTTATTTTTATTTGTATAGGGTTGGCATTTGTTTATTGCTGCATTTTCTAGCTTTGATCTTGTTATGAGAAGATTTACATTAATTATTGTTCACTGTAATGAGGCAAAAAATTCAACAAATTCTTAAGTAACACAAACTCAATTAAGAAAAAGATTCTTAATTCAGCAGCTTATACTAGTAATTTTAAGTGACACCAACTTAACTATGTAAATTACAGAAACATTCCTGATAAGTATTTTTGACTAAGTATTTTCTTTTCACAGTACAAGTAAAGATTAGCAAACAAAGTCAGTGTGACTTAAAATTACTAACTTGATCAAGAATGTTTAACTTTCAAAATTGAGTTAGTTTTGTTTGCGTTCAGGTGAGCCGACAGTCTGCACGCAGAACTCTGCCACTCTTACTCTGGCCGGTTGTCTGATGGAGGAGAAAAACATCGACTACTCCACCTTACACCTCAGGGACCAGAACTGCACAGGCCGCATTAACAATGAGACCCACATGGTGACTTTCAGCTTCGACAGCATCAACACCTGCGGGGCGGAGGTTCTGGTGGGTACTCTCCTCTAGTTGGTTTGCTCTCAGCAAGCCCAAAAGTTGTTTTTGCTGATCACTTCAGACTCAAGTCTCAGCCATGCACGCCTTATATTGGTGCTTTCAGGACAGGTTGGTCTTCCTAGAGCCTTCATTTGGCAGGTGAGTGACAAGGAGGATTTCAAAGCCACATTCACTGATTTGTTTGCCACTTGGATGGAGCAGAACAAGATGACAACACAACTGCTGACTCATCATCACTTTATGAAGTTATTGTGAATGTGTGTCAGTCTGTAGTCTGTTTACACCTGCAGCAGACACAAAAGAGCTGAACAAGTTTTATCCACAAATTTTGCCTCTGTGGGATTGATGTAAGGGGAGGCACATACTGTAAACTCACCTGGTTTTAACTGGTTTAATAGTGAGAGGACATTTTCCACAGGGTCCCTTTAATTTATTTATTATTTATAGAAAGACACGTGAATTACAATCAGGACGATAAAGAGAAGGACTCTAAACCATGTTGTATCTTGCTTTTTTTAAATGTCACAGGTTAATATGGGAAGAATTTGACTGCTGTGATTAAATGAACTCATTAGGTTTTATTCACCTGAAAACATTTCTGTATTCCTTTTAAAGAACAACAATAGCCAAGTCATCTACCAGAACACCGTCATGTTGAGGAACATCTCCGACATCATCACCCGCTACGACCAAGTAAATATCGACTTCTCCTGCTACTACACCAAGCCGGAAGTCAAGAGTGTGTCCTTCAAGATCAAAGACAGGTGTGTGGAGGCCGGCTGAGCTTCACCTGGTTGTTAATGTGCCGACTGAAGCTTGTTGTGGTTAAAGTTCAAGACAGCTGAAGTTTGTGTGTGTGTGTCTCTCCAGCTCTGTGGTGACGCAGATTGTATCTGGAATTTGGAATTACACTGTGATGATGAACACCTACACTGACTCCAGCCGCATGCACCTTGTCAAGTCAGACACTGAGGTTGCACTGAACCAGAAGATCTGGGTGGAGCTGAAGACGGCTGGGCTGGACGCCAAAATGGTTGCTGTGGTGACCGACTCCTGCTGGGCAAGCAACAGCCCGTCACCTAATGCGACTGTGCGATACGACCTTATTAAAAACAAGTGAGAAAAAAAATCTAAACTGTGATTTTGTTAGTGTCCTTACTGCTTACTGCTGATGATGTCATCATGTCTGTTTCCTGTTTCTGAGCAGATGCCCGAACCCCGTTGACCAGACGGTAAAGGTGGAGGGAAATGGAAACGGATTGTCCAATTTCTTCTCTTTCAACATGTTCCAGTTCTCTGGGGGTAACGGCCAAGTTTACCTGCACTGCAAACTGGAGCTGTGCCTCATACAGGGCAACAACTGTACTGTGGTAAGCAGGGCTGAAGGAAAGACTGAAGTAAAGTAACAGTGTAAAAAAACTCCGTTACAAGTCTCTTACGCAGGACTTCAGCGAATTAAAAGTACTCATTATGCTGAATGGTTGTTTTATACAGTATATTATAAGATTACTTTCACTGATGCATTCATATTTGAGCAGCATTGTTGTTGTAGTTGCAGCTGAGTACCAGCTGAGTATCAACTCGTTTAAATAGATCATAAAAAAGAATAATTATAATGTCTTAAAATAAAGAAATGTGCAGGTTGTAGGAAAAAAAAAAAATCAATGCTATCACTACATAATGCCAAAGAGATACTGTACTTTTATACTGCACTGACCTTCCAAAAGGTGACACAGTCTATGCCTAAAATCTAACCATCCTCTCTGTCTCACAGAGCTGCAGCGGAGGTGGTAGCAGGAAGCGCAGATCTTCCAGGTCCAAGTATGCTGAAGAAAACCAAGCCCTCATCACTATGACCTGGAGTAATTAGGTAAAGACAGCTCCCCTTTGGATCAATTACATGGTTCTTTATTAAGTGATATGGAGTAAACGTCTGGTTTTAAGTGTGTCTCTAGAATGAATTTTGCTCTTCTCTCAGAATGAATAAGTGCCCTGCATGAATGTTCCAATATGTTAAGACTTAAACTCCCAAACTATTAAAGAGGGCTCCTGAGGAGGAGGACTCACACTTTCCTTAATTCAATTCGTTTTTTATTGATGAAAGTGTTGTTTAAGTCAGAATTCATTTTATCATACTGATGATTTATCTTTTCTTTGAGCTAAAAATTGTAAGTTTGTCCTGCTGTGTCAGTAGCAGGAATGTGAATCTTAAATCAGATTTGGATGTTTTCAGAGACAAAGTATAAATCATAACTAATCCCAGTTTTGTCCTGTTGTCTTCTCAAACAGATTCCTGACTTAAACCTCAGCCTCTATAAGGAGCCGGAAATCTTACTGGATCTGAAGAATGTTTAAAAAGATGTTGGAAATTCTTTAGTTGTTGTAGCTGTATTGTAGCTGTTCAGGTTGGTTAATTCACTTTGGGGTTATTGTCAATATGTATTTTTAGTGGTCTTTTAAAGGATTTAGTGGCATCTAGCAGTGAAGTTTCTCTTCAACTCTTGCAACTAACTGAACACCAAATGGGCTGTGACTCCACTGTAGATAAACACACTTTATTCCATGGTAACGAAAACACAATGATTCTTATTTTCAGGTGAATATACACTCATTATTTCTGCAGAATTTTTGATGATTAAATTGAATGAATGAATAATAACTAATTTTGAGAATAGTTAGGATGTGTGTAATGAAGACGAATAATCAGAAGTTTGTCAGGCTCAGAAGATGCGAACACCACATTAAAATGGAGAATATTTGATTGTAGTGTTACTATAAATGAAGATTGGCTGTACACGTGACATTCTGTTGTACCATTATTATGTAATTATTGTTATCTGACAAAAAAAAAAGAAATAAAGGGAGTGGGTAAAAACAAAGAGTTTGAGTCATTGGTTTATGTGTGTTTGCTGCGGTACACATAATGTATATTGTACCAGTATGACTTTAACAAACGAGCTAAAGTGAAAACAATCACATGGAAATACATGGCCTAATGCATCCATCGGTTACAACCATGACATGCTAGCATGTCGGGAAGCGGGCTAAATAACGCTAGAGAGTTAGGCTCAATATGGTGATAGAAAAACTGACACGTCCATTTTCAAAGGGATCGCTTGTCCTCTGACCTCAAGATCTCTAAAAGAAAATGGGTTCAATGACTCAAAAGTCTTTGATGTAAATGAGTTATTTCTAGTGTATTTGAATATTTCTGCACACTGGGGTCCATAAACTGTGTTGGATATGCATGAATTGGGAATGACTGGAAAGCTGAGACACATACTTGATGCCACCCAGTCAGTGCCCCACTCGTGGCATCCCAGTCAAAAAAGTCTGGAAACACCCCTGATTGAAAGAGCAGAGATGACCAAAGAATTTGAAGATGGGGGCTTAAATGCTGTTTGATTTTTTTTATTTTTTTATTCATAAATGGAAGCCAAATAATTGGTTTTGGAACAACGGTACAAAGGTATCATATTCCCAAAGAAATATTTATTGAATTAGGAGGTATAGAATTTTTACTTAAATGTGATTTCACTATTCAAAAACGCCTGATTAAATGTTCCCCTTTTCACCAGTAGATCCTTTTTAATTGAATTTTACCCCACATAACACACCAATATGGAATAATAGGTATATCATAGTTAAAAACAAGTCGTTCTTGAACAAGCACTGGATGAAGAAAGGCATTTGGTCAGTGATTGACTTAGTTGATGGTAGTGGCTCTATCCTGTCATATGAACAGTTTTGCCTTAAATATGATTTAATCGTATCAATCATATATGACTGTATAACAAAAGCCATCCATATTATATGCTTAATCACAGGAATCCTTGTAGCAACGGATAATGTAATAATGGCCAATAATGTAATACCTGCCAATAAGTCATCATATTCATTCATCAAGGGTATGTATTATGCAGCACTCTTGCATATTTAAGGAGAGAGTGCTGCATAATACATACCCTTGATGAATGAATATGACGACTATGCCATTCACTATATCTATTTTTGATGAGCAAACTGCACAAAAACTAAAAAAAAATATTTTATTTCCAAGAAATGCAGTCCTATTTCTATGTATTATTACATTATCGGCTGCAGTTATTACATTTCAAAGGATTTTTTTAATGCTGTGCCAATAACGTAATAACTTATTACATTATTGGCAAAATGTTATTACCTTATTGGCAAGTTATTACGTTATTGGCTTTATTACATTTAAAATGGCCAGAATTATTACGTTATTGGCAGGTATTACATTATCGGTTGCTACAACCCTACTCCTATCATACCTTCTCTCTACATCGTTTAATTGGAGGCTACAATTCCCCAACTCCCAAAATGGAGTGATAGGTGCAGTGAACTGGTGAAAAAAAAAATTGGATTTTATAATTGCAATTCAATAATTGCGTATATTGTGATGAAACCCCTTCTACGGAAGCCCTAAAGGGCCATGCATTCATACATTTTATTTCCTCCGTTTTCCCATGATAACGAGTTAATTAATTCGAGATCTCGAGATAACGACTGTGATATGATAACTGCGGTCATGCCAGCCGTTACTCTGATCTCCGTGGTCAAATCAGCCACACTTCAAATTACAGCGTATTCACTTCCGGTTTTCAAAATAAAGGTATTTAGAACAGTAAGCTATAATTCGAACCTACATTTAAAATAAAATATGTTACATTAAAGTGTTTCATGCACCCATGATGAATAAAAAACATACTTAATATCAAGCATTTCTACTGCAACAATGTGGAGAAATGCCAAAACAAAATTGATGTAACATATTGTATTTTAAATGTAGGTTGGAATTATAGCTTACTGTTACCGGAAGTGAATACGCTGTAAATTGAAGTGTGGCTGATTTGACCACGGAGATCGGAGTAACGGCTGGCTATCAAGGGAAAACTACGGTGGCCCTGAGGTGCAAATCACAACAGCAAATCAGAAAACACAACACAAAAAGAGAAAACACAACCGCAAATCAGAAAACACGACACAAAAAGAGAAAACACGACACAAAAAGAGAAAACACAACACAAAAAGAGAAAACACAACGGCAAATCAGAAAACACAACGACATTAACCAAACCGGAAAAGGTAGGTACCCTCGGGCGACATGAGTCGTCGCGTATCGGACAAAAGAACTGGTCCGTCCTTTGAACCAGAAACACAACACCGCCAGACCTATGCGTTCAAGTTGCCAAATCTGAAAATTCAAACCACTAAATAAGGAAAATATTGTATTAATACGTCCGTGTTAATGTGGGATACCTAAGAGAGGTAGAAACAGGGGTTCCAATAGTCCATATCTATGTGTTTTCTGATTTGCCGTTGTGTTTTCTCTTTTTGTGTTGTGTTTTCTCTTTTGTTGTTTTTTTTTTTTTGTTTTCTTTTGTGTTGTGTTTTCTGATTTGCCGTTGTGTTTTTTCTCTTTTTGTGTCGTGTTTTCTGATTTGCCTTTTTGTGTTGTGTTTTCTCTTTTGTCGTGTTTTCTCTTTTTGTGTCGTGTTTTCTGATTGCATTTGCCTTTTGTTGTGTTTTCTCTTTTTTTTGTGTTGTGTTTTCTGATTTGCCGTTGTGTTTTTTTTTCTTTTTGTGGTTTTCTTTCTCTTTTGTGTTGTTTTCTCTTTTTGTGTTGTTTTCTCTTTTTGTGTCGTGTTTTCTCTTTTTGTGTCGTGTTTTCTCTTTTTGTGTCGTGTTTTCTGATTTGCCGTTGTGTTTTCTCTTTTTGTGTTGTGTTTTCTGATTTGTCGTTGTGTTTTCTCTTTTGTCGTTGTGTTTTCTGATTTGCCGTTGTGATTTGCACCTCAGGGCCACCGTAGAAAACGGAGGAAATAAAATGTATGAAAACATGGCCCTTTAGGGCTTCCGTATTACGCTGAAATCACTGATATTATTTATTTTTTATATTTTTTTCAATGTATATATTCTGAAGCCTTTTGGCTGGATACACACGACTAGCTCTACGAAAAAGTTTCTTAACTTGATATTTTCATTGTTCATGGATTTGTTTATGGACAACAGCAAAAATTACTTCCAGGTGTTTTTTTTTATTATCAAAGCAAAATGCAGTAAACTTTTTAGTAGAAGAATATGAGTTAAAAAGGATCTAGCCCTCTATGTACTTTCCCTCTTTATTTTATTTTGTGTATTAGTGTCGTATATATGCTTTAGTTTGTTCTCTGAGACTCTGAGTGCCTTTTTATCCATCTCATTTTATTACATATGAGATATGTTTAAGGTAATGCTGTACATGAATATTTGTTTAATGAAAATAAACTCAGTCTCCAGGAAGAGCACCAGGTTTTAAAGCCAATTAGGCCAATAACTACCTCCACCAATCAGAGACGTCGCTGAAACACTTTAGGATTGTGGGTACTGTAGTACTCCTTTGTGAGCTCGCAAATTTTCTTTACGGTCTTGTGACTCCCTACAGACACATATACCGTATGTCAACGTCTCACTTACACATATATATATTTACTGACTATATGTCGCCTTGGGCTTCTAAGAATACGTCAAAACCGCCGCCATCTTGGAGCGGGGATCAGAAGCGCCAAATTAGTTTTCCCGCATTCACATCAGCTCTAAGGATGCAGGACTGTTGTGCTGCTTATGGATGTACGAACAAAAGAAATGAAAAAACCAAACAACAAGGGATAATATTTCACAGGTAATAATGTGTTTTATGATATTGAATGTTACGAAAGTATATTTCTGGTGATGAAATTATATTGTTTCAGTCTCATGTTTCAGTATATATAGTTATCTATGGTTGGTTCGGTGACGTTTTCAAAATAAAAGCACGACCGTCAAAAAGGTACTGCATGAAATATTGAGCTGTGAAGCCTTTAGGTCTTTTTTTTTTTAGATTGTCATTAGATATGAGTATAATACAGGTGTAAAAGCAAATACACATACTATTAAGTGGAAGAATAATAAACCTACGCCTACTAGTACTAGGCATTACATTTTGAAGTAGATTATATTAATATCAAACGCTTAAATTTTCTCTGGACTCGATCATAAATACATGTCTGTCAGTTGGAACTAAAAAAGATCCCCGCTGCAAGATGGCGTCTCTATTGACGGATTCGTTCCAATGAACAGCAGTAGTCAAGGCAACATCTAGTCAGTAAATATATACATAGACATATATATTATGTCTATATATATATATATATATATATATGTCACTTACATGAGTACCGGATATACACTGGCTGCCCACTTGCCGTCACGTGAGGAAGTTTAACCCGAGAGGCTTCCACTATTGGCTGAGAGGAGCACGAGTGCTTTCCTATTGGTCCATCCCTCTGGCTTTTTATGTCTACATCATCAGAGCCGGTCTGCGTTGTTGTTTACATCTGTTTGTATTTGCATGGCCAGATGTGCTCTCCGTTTGTGGACAGTTAGCTGGACGTTAATGATGGAGCTGTTCGCTGCTTTACGTACTGCGGTGGATTTCACATTACACGTAACGTTACGGAGAATGGGCATTCAAGAGGTTTCTGTGTAATCTTAAGGTCACTGTCACTGTTAATGGGCTTTCAACCGTTTTTCAACAATATCCTTAAATTAACGTTTCACCTGACAGAAAGCTGAGACACAACATCTCGCTGATGTTTCATATTTGTATTAGCTAACGTTAGCTAGTGATTTGAATGTAATGTAAAGGCAGAAATGCGGTAGTAGAAACCCTTTTTGTCGCCTGGTGCGATCCTGTTTCGGTTTTCTTTCCTCCTCCTGGCTTTGGCACGTCTGTCACCTGATTAACTTACAAGAGGAAATTGACACCGAAATGGAAGGCTGTATCTTTTTGTTCTACCTCACGCAGGAGCTACATATAACTTTCTGAACGGACAAACCTGACGATAAGTTGATGATTTAAAGGGAGTGACATGTGAAAAAGGGAACCGAGAATAGGTGTGTCGTCATTCAGCTTCAACTTCTCCCAAAGTGGAGAAAACTCGTCAAACTTTAGCTGACTTATTGCACTTATTTTAGCACTGTCAGTGTAGCTTATGAAGGCGCGTGTCGTGTAAACAGTCTCCCACGAGCCATCATGGCAGACACACAGAGGTCTCTGCCAGCCCTCAGGAGGCTCAGCTATGCGGTGGGACACTTTCTGAACGACCTGTGTGCCTCCATGTGGTTCACATACCTACTGGTGTTCTACCACTCAGTGCTGGGATTCCAAAACGAATATGCAGGTTAGTCTATCTATCTATCTATCTATCTATCTATCTATCTATCTATCTTTGTATTAACATCTGGACAACGTCTGCTGTCCTATACAGTAACCCTGCCTATAATGTTTTAACCCATTAATGGAAGTGGAATTGAACTATTTCCTTTACAGCACTTAAAGTACCAGCTGAGCTAATTACAATTCCACTGAAGTTTTTTAAAAAGTTAAAAGGTTAAGAACTTCCGATCTTTATATCTTGATAGATACTTTTTCTGGACTGTTACAATATAAAGAAAAATGATTATCTGTTGCTTTTTCTTGATCCAGTATTTCCATTGTGCAGACCTTAATGTATTGCAATGGGATTAAATGAGTAACCCCTTGTGACTAACAACAGAATATAGTATGATACAGAGATGGCTGTATGCCTGTTCCCATTGGATTCAGAACATCTAGAGCTTCAATAATATGTGCCTTGATCCAATATAAATCTGATATTACCATGTTAAATACATGTTAAATTGATTGTGCCTGTGCTGTAGGTGTGCTGCTGCTAGTTGGGCAGATAGCTGATGCTATCTGTACGCCTCTCATTGGTTACGAGTCTGACCGAACCCCTGGCTGTGGCAACTATGGCAAGAGGAAGACGTGGCATTTAGTTGGTAAGTCAACTAGACAGACAGACAGACAGGTAGATAGTATTACAGTGTGGCTTTACTTTACTGCTCCACAAGACTTAGAAATGATTTACCCCTCAACAATAAAGTGTACACTCAAAAAAACTGCAGTCCACATCCAGATTTCTTTAATGTAGTACAGTAAAATAAAAATTCCGAGTCTAAACCATTTATACATGGGGATATAGGTTAAAACTTTACTACACACTCATATTTATATAACTTTTACATACATACTGCTAGAATCTTGCAGCCCAACAGTGGGTGGGAAAGGGTTAATCAGTAAGAAACCAGTCCAGTTGTCCAGTCTTGAAGCTGGTCCCTTCAGCTGTTATGTGCATGTTCTCATAAAGGGTATTCATGTAACTTTTTATGAAACTGCTGTTTGGACTATGCTCCCATACTGAACACTAAACATATATTTTATTGATCCTGTTCAGGTCAAACGGTGTTTTACAAGAGTCTATAATGACAGCTAAGTGTATGGGCTGGCAGTAGCTCTGTCCAGAGGGTCATCTTTTCAAGTCTAGCATGGGCCACACTGTAGAGTGTGGACTGGTAGAGGTGTCAGTTCACCTCCTGGGCCGAGGTATCATTGTGCAAAGCACTGAACCTCTAACTGCTCACGGGGCAGCCCATCACTCCACCACCTCTCCACACTACAGGGCTTTGTAACAAGGGTAACATAGCAGCTAAACATTGCCAAGTTATCAGAGAAACAAGCTGAGCTAACGTTAGCAGCAGTTCGGCTCGCAGCCCCTCCGGGACGTCCTTTGTCTTCCAACAGCGTGGGAGAAGCAGTGATTTTTAAAGGTGGAACTACTTTATTCAGTGTTTTTAGTGGTTTTAATCATTTTGTTTTGGAGAGGAGGAGAGCTCTGTGGATAACTGGGCTCCCGGTAGAAACCTCTTGACTGCAATGACAGCAATGGTGGTGAAGACACCAACTCCCATGATCCCATGCTACTTCACAACATTATCAAACTTCATCTTTTGTTAATGTTTTGATGCGAAAGACGCCCTAGCAACAGCAATGCCATGTTATTTGTTTATTTATTAGTCTACAATAAAGTGAAATTTAAGGTGTTAAGGGTTATTTAATCGCTTTTTGTTGCAACGTGGGGTTAAAAATGACAGAAAAGTAAAAAAATAATCTAAATTATTCCTGCAGTGTGATTCAAGTGTTTGAAATTTGGCAAGTTTGAGGACTTCATTGGTGTGTTTTGATTTTTTTTTAGTTTTGGAGCAGAATTTGATTGTGTGTGCATATGATTGAGTTCATCTGTTCATTTGTGTGAATGGGAAGGAATAGTTAGGTGTAACAACACACTCAAAGTCATTTACATGCTGTTTGCGTGTGTGTGTGTGTGTGTGTGTGTGTGTGTGTTTTCTAGGTACACTGAGCGTGCTGCTGTCCTTTTCCTTCGTCTTCAATCAGTGCCTGGGCTGTGACGCTCTCACCCCACAGTGGGCCAGCTTGACCTACTTCTCCCCATTCATTATCGTCTTTCAGTTCGGCTGGGCTGCCACTCAGATCTCCCACCTGTCTCTCATTCCGGAGCTGGTCACCTGTGAGCACGCTAAAGTAGAGCTCACTGCATACAGGTACGTTTTGTACACACAGTACACACAGCGAGGTAATCAGCAGATCCTGAATACACAGTTTCTCCCTTGTGTGCAGGTATGCGTTCACAGTGATAGCTAACATCACAGTGTACGCAGTGGCTTACCTGCTGTTCCACGTCCAGGCCGGGGAGGGCGACGACCCGCTCAGTGATGCTCTCGGACCGGCAGATATCCCCATCTTCAGGGTGAGCTCTAATCACATGACACTTTACAATGTTCAACAGAATAACTTAACATTTTCTTCCTGCAGTAGCCTTTTTTTGGGTTTGTGCCTGTGTGTTAGTTCACTGGTTCAGTAAAACATCCTGCTTGTCTTGAGGAGAGATGTGGCTATGTTTATGCAGATCAGGTGACACTGTTTTCAGTTTTGGTGCTTAAAATGGAATGAAACTGAGCTTGCATTTCTGCGACTTCTTATTGCAAACACAAGTTTAGTCTGTAATGGAAAACAGATCGTTACAAAACATGTTTGATGTACGTCAAGTTTACCTCTTTCAGTTAACTGTGCATTATTTCATTGGGATGTTTATTAAAATGTAATTTGTGTAGGATTTAGTGGCATCTAGCAGTGTAGTTGCAGACTAATTGAACACCTCTGGTGTCTGTATTTGATAACCTGGGAATTAGAACGGGCTGTGAAGTGTTTAGGTGAAACTACAGTGACCAAAAAAAAATAAAGCACAAAAAAGGCCAAAGGCCCAATTACAGCCAGTGTTTGGTTTGTTCCTTCTGGGCTGCTGTAGTAACATGGCATAGTAGACGCCATGGAAGGCGACCCGCTCCCTCTGTAGATATAAACAGCTCATTCTAAGGTAACAAAAACCCAATGATTCATACAGTGCATCCGGAAAGTATTCACAGCGCTTCACTTTTCCCACATTTTGTTATGTTACAGCCTTATTCCAAAATGGTTTAAATTCCATACACAATACCCCATAATGACAACGTGAAAAAAGTTTGTTTGAAATTTTTGCAAATGTATTAAAAATGGAGAACGAAAATATAACATGAGTAAGTAACATAAGTATTAGCAGCCTTTGCTCAATATTTTGTTGATGCACCTTTGGCAGCAATTACAGCCTCAAGTCTTTGAGTACGATGCTACAAACTTGCAAACCTATTTTTGGGCAGTTTCTCCCATTCTTTGCAGTACCTCTCAAGCTCCATCAGGTTGGATGGGGAGCGTCGGTCCAGAGATGTTCAATCGGGTTCAAGTCTGGGCTCTGGCTGGGCCACTCTAGGACATCGAAGCCCCTCCTTTGTTATCTTGGCTGTGTGCCTAAGGCCGTTGTCCTGTTGGAAGATGAACCTTCGCCTCAGTCTAAGATCCAGAGCCCTCTGGAGCAGGTTATTATCAAGGATGTCTCTGTACATTGCTGCATTCATCTTTCCCTTGATCCTGACTAGTCTCCCAGTTCCTGCCGCTGAAAAACATCCCCACAGCATGATGCTGCTACCACCATGCTTCACTGTAGGGATGGTATTGGCCAGGTGATAAGCGGTGCCTGGTGTCCTCCAAACATGACGCTTGGCATTCAGTCCAAAGAGTTCAATCTTTGTCTCATCAGACCAGAGAATTTTTGTTTCTCATGGTCTGAGAGTCCTTGAGGTGCCTTTTGGCAAACTCCAGGCGGGCTGTCATGTGCCAACTGATTTGTGGAGTGCTACAGCGATGGTCATCCTTCTGGAAGGTTCTCCTCTCCACAGAGCAACACTGGACCTCTGTCAGAGTGACCATCTGGTTCTTGGTCACCTATCTTGACTAAAGCCTTTCTCCCCCGATCACTCAGTTTGGCTGGGCGGTCAGCTCTAGGAAGAGTCCTGGTGGTTCCAAACTTCTTCCATTTACGGATGATGGAGGCCACTGTGCTCATTGGGACCCTCAAAGCTGCAGAACTTTTTCTGTCTCCCTCCCCAGATCTGTGCCTCGATACAGTCCTGTCTTGGAGGTCTACAGACAATTCCTTGGACTTCATGGCTTGTTTTGTGCTCTGACATGCACTGTCAACTGTGGGACCTTATGTAGACAGGTGTGTGCCTTTCCAAATCATGTCCAATCAACTGAATTTGCCTAAGGTGGACTCCAATCAAGTTGTAGAAACAGGATGATCAGTGGAAACAGGATGCACCTGAGCTCAATTTTGAGTTTCATGGCAGAGGCTGTAAATACTTCTGTACATGTGATTTTTTTCGTCTGTTATTTTTAACAAATTTGAGAAAAATTTCAATCAAACTTTTTTCACGTTGTCATTATGGGGTATTGTGTGTAGATTTTTGAGGAAAAACATTTTTTTAATCCATTTTGGAATAAGGCTGTAACATAACAAAATGTGGAAAAAGTGAAGTGCTGTGAATACTTTCCGGATGCACTGTATATTTAGGTGATTATACAGTAATAAAAACATACCTATTATATTCCGTTTCTCATACATTTTACACACTGGAGCTTTAATCACAGAGTGTTTGGAATAATATCATCCATGCTGCTTGTTCAGCTGTTATGTACAGATTTCAAGTTTAACATTAAAATGATATGGAGCATGGCAGCCATGTTCACGACTAATCCTGATAGCAAACTATCTGCTGCCTTTAAAAGGGATGAGTACTAATAATATTTTCAGCCTTTGTTACACATCAGTCCTAGCTGTCAGCACCCTCAGTCAGCTGACTGAGTTGGAAGCAGGAAAAGGAAAAGATAAAACTGTAAATAAATAGAATAAACAGGATAAACAAGATAGCCTTCCTTGAACATCCGCCATGCTTAATTTGGTCACACATATGTGCTGAGAGACTGCTGAATTTGTTTTGCAACAAAGACTGCAACATGCATGCAGTCATTGGCTCCGTTCACACTGCAAAGCTTTTCGCTCAGTTAAGATTTTTCCCTCAGGTCTTGTTTTTGTTTGGCTGTTTACATTATTTTTTAAACGTGGCCCATATCATATTCCAGTGTGAACAGATCACAGTCCTGAGGTGACCCAAATGACGAACGTACATCTAGACTGTAGAGTATGCATCACAGTAAGTGTCCATCATATATATACACCAACTCAGCCCCACTGGAAACTAAAGATGGCCTTTCTGGTCCTTTTATGATGTGTGTGTGCTGAAGTTGATCAGATCGACTCTTATCACAAAGAGCACTATTGTTCCTCTTAGCTATTGAATGTGCACACACAGACCACACCCTTCCATTTATGTTGATTGTGGACTTTCATACATATTTCAGCTAGTTCACATTAATGAAAAAGAGAATGGAGTTTTTAATGTGCTTACAGAAGTGTTGTTGCTGTTGATTTAATGGTTCATTCTCATCCACAATGGACATTTTCAACACATTGTTTCCTTAAAGCACAACTCCAGACTTCATATTTAAAGTCGTATTTAGACTTTACATAGATTATTATGTAACTATTTCTCACAGTATTTGCAATGTGTGTGCATGGAACAAATAGAAGTTCACGTCATTATATACAGGAAGCTTAATGACAGGAATATCTGTCTCTCCTTAAATGTAAACATAAAACTTAAATTGGGGTGCAAGGGGAGGTTTTGTGGGCTTTCTGGTCCTGGGTTTTTGCTTTACAAAGCTGCCCTACCCTGATGTAGTGGAGGTTGTTGAGGTGCTTATGCAGCCTGACAGAATCGGTAGATGATACTGAGTGAGATTGCCAGTGATGAAAAAGGTACTAACCCTTTTTTTTTCATGTTAAAAAAAGACGTTTTGATTTACTGTAAATATTTTCTAAAAAGACACTATTATTGCAAATAGAACAACCAATTTAACTAAATTATGAATCAGAATCTCTTTTATTGGCCAGGTATGTGCAAACATATACATATTCAATTCAATTCAATTTTATTTGTATAGCGCCAATTCATAACAGAAGTTATCTCAGGACACTTTTCAAATAGAGCAGGTCTAGACCGAACTCTTTAACATTATTTACAGAGACCCAACAGTACCACCATGAGCAACCACTAGGCGACAAGGGCAAGGAAAAACTGCCTGTTAAAAGGCAGAAACCTAGGACAGATCCTCCGTCTCTAGGTGGGTGGTCGTCTGTCTCGACCAGTTGGGGTGAGAG